>NC_057726.1:442160-459867 GCF_004010195.1 Chiloscyllium plagiosum | reverse complement strand
CACGGCACTGACCCCCCTCCCACCTGTGACCTCCACCGCCCGGTACCGGGGCACACAGGCCGCGTAGCCCGGGACGCTGTGACAGGCCTCGGGCCAGGTTGCGGTTGTTGAGTCGATGACCCGGAGCCGCGGGTTGATGAAGATCCGGAGCGGGACAGTGACCATGTCCCGGGCCTGGCGGGCGGCTGGAGCCTCGGCCTCGAGTATCTCCTGGGTCACCTCGAGCACCATCACCTGGAGTGAGACACCGAGCTGTGGGGCGCTGAGGCCCAGGGCCCCGAGCCGCCGCATGGTCCGGACCAGGGCGGCGACCAGCCGCTGTACCTCGGGGCCTGTCACCTCGGCGGTGGGTACCGGCGCAGCCCGAGCCCGCAGCACCGGCTCCCCGACCAGGCAAGGCCGCGGGAACGGGGGTACCGGTGGGCCCCGGAGCCAGCGCCGCACAGCCACCCAGAAACTCCGCTGCTTCTGGCTGTAGGGCCTCCCGAGGCCGCGCTGCCCCAGGGCCCGGCCTCCGCAAACCGTCAGCTCCCGGCTCCAAACCCGCGGGGCCCGGAGGAACCACCGGCAAAGAGGCAGCATCGCGGGGAGCGGCAGCAGGAGAGAGCCCGGATCACAGGCCCCACGTTCAACTGCACCGCCCCCGGGGGCAGGGATCCGGCTCCGGCCTCAGACTGACCACTGCTCATTACACACACATCAGCACTGGTACTGACCACCACACACTGACCATCACAGACTGACCACCACACACTGACCACCGTGGGCTGACCACCACACACTGACCACCACACACTGACCACCGCGGACTGACCATCACAGACTGACCACCACACACTGACCACCGTGGGCTGACCACCACACACTGACCATCGCTGACTGACCACCACACACTGACCACCACGGACTGACCATCACAGACTGACCACCACACACTGACCACCGCGGACTGACCATCACAGACTGACCACCACACA
Source organism: Chiloscyllium plagiosum (assembly GCF_004010195.1). Classification (NCBI taxonomy): domain Eukaryota; kingdom Metazoa; phylum Chordata; class Chondrichthyes; order Orectolobiformes; family Hemiscylliidae; genus Chiloscyllium; species Chiloscyllium plagiosum. The sequence continues at coordinate 458,890 of NC_057726.1, read as the reverse complement.
CTGACCATCGCTGACTGACCACCATGGACTGACCATCGCTGACTGACCACCGTGGACTGACCATCGCTGACTGACCATCACACACTGACCATCGCTGACTGACCACCGCACACTGACCACCGCGAACTGACCATTGCAGACCGACCATCGCTGACACCATCGCTGACTGACCACCACGCACTGACCACCGCGGACTGACAATCGCAGACTGACCATTGATTAGATTAGATTAGATTACAGTGTAGAAACAGGCCCTTCGGCCCAACAAGTCCACACCGACCCGCCGAAGCGAAACAACCCGGGTCTCTGGCGCTGTGAGGCAGCAGTGCTAACCACTGTGCCACCGTGCCACCCACCACCCATTGCTGACTGACCACCACACACTGACCACCGTGGACTGACCATTGCAGACTGACCACCACACACTGACCACTGTGGACTGACAATCACTGACTGACCACCGCGGATTGACCATTGCGGACTGACCACCACACACTGACCACCGCGGACTGACCATCACAGACTGACCATCGCTGACTGATCACCACACACTGACCACCGTGGGCTGACCATTGCAGACTGACCACCACGGACTGACCATCGCAGACTGACCACCACACACTGACCACTGCGGACTGACCATCACAGACTGACCACTGTGGACTGACCACCTCACACTGACCACCACAGCCTGACCATCGCAGACTGACCACCACACACTGACCACATTGGACTGACCATTGCAGACCACCGCAGACTGACCATCACACACTGACCACTGCGGACTGACCATCACTGACTGACCACCACACACTGACTATCGCTGACTGACCACCACACACTGACCACCACATACTGACCATCGCAGACTGACCACCACACACTGACCACCGCGGACTGACCATTGCAGACTGACCACCACACACTGACTATCGTGGACTGACCACCGCTGACTGGCCACCGTGGACTGACCATCGCTGACTGACCACCGCGGACTGACCATCGCAGACTGACCACCGCGGACTGACCATCACACACTGACCATTGCTGACTGACCACCACACACTGACCACTGTGGACTGACAATCACTGACTGACCACCGTGGATTGACCATCGCGTGCTGACCATCGCTGACTGACCACCGCGGACTGACCATCGCAGACTGACCAGCACACACTAACCATCGCAGACTGACCACTGCAGACTGACCACCACACACTGACAACCGCAGACTTACCATCGCGGACTTACCATCGCAGACTGACCACCGCAGACTGACCACCGCGGACTGACCACCGCAGACTGACTATCGCTGACTGACCATCGCGGACTGACCATCGCAGACTGACCACCACACACTGACCACCGCGAACTGACCATCGCAGACTGACCACTGCAGACTGACCACCACACACTGACAACCGCAGACTTACCATCGCAGAACTGACCATCGCAGACTGACCACTGCGGACTGACCACCACGGACTGACCATCATAGACTGACCACCGCAGACTGACCACTGCGGACTGACCATCGCTGACTGACCACTGAGGACTGGCCATCGCAGACTGACCACCGCATCCTGACCACCACACAATGACCACCACGGCCTGACCATCGCAGACTGACCACCACACACTGACCATCACGGACTGACCATCGCTGACTGACCACCACACACTGTCCATCGCTGACTGACCACCACACACTGACCACCATGGACTGACCACTGTGGACTGACCATCACACACTGACCACCGCGGACTGACCATCGCAGACTGACCACCGTGGACTGACCACCGCAGACTGACCATCGCTGACTGACCACCGCAGACTGACCATCGCTGACTGACCACCGCGGACTGACCATCGCAGACTGACCATCGTGGACTGACCCTCGCAGACTGACCACCACACACTGACCACCGTGGCCTGACCATCGCAGACTGACCACCACACACTGACCATCGCTGACTTACAAACGTGGGATCAATCTTTGCTGGCATACCTGCACTGTGTTCAGTACTCTCCTGATATTGTTGGAGGAACTATGGCCATTGATAAAACCCATCTGATCTTCTTTTATAATACGGGGCAGGACCTTCTCCAACCTCAGAGCCAGCATCTTGGATAGAATTTTAAAATCTACATTCAACAGTGAAATGGGTCTGTATGAGATATTAGCCTCCCTCAGAGTAGGTGGAAGACAATTCTGTCTATAAGAATAGTTGTACATCCCCAGAAGTGGCTCCACCAACATGTTTATGAATTCCTTATAGATTTCAGTTGGGAGTCCATCTGGCCCCGGTGCTTTGCCACCCTGGAGATGCCTTATTGCTTCCTGCACTTCCTGTACCGTTATAGGTGCATTCAAAAGGGAAACCTGTTCTGAGTTTTTACTGGGGAGGTCCAGATTTTCAAAAAGGACCGCATTCCCACTGTACCGTGTTTGTCTCCCTCCAACCGATATGGCTCTGCAAAGTATTCCCTAAATCTAACATTAATCTTCTTCAATCACAAGTAACCATACCAGCCTTCTCCCCAATAGACGTAATAGGAAGCTTTTTTCCTCCTAGCCAAATATGCCAGATATCTACCAGGCTTATCTCCAAATTCAAACAGTCTTTGTTTGGTGAAGGAGACCTCTTTTTTAGCCACTTGTGTGTGCAATGAGTCGAGAGCAGCCTGGAGAGCTGTAACCCGCTGCAGCTTAGCCAAAGATGGCCATTATACTACCTTTTCTCAGCTACCTTCAGCTGGGTCTCCAGCATCCGTTGCAGCTCGCCCCTCTGCCTCCTTCTAGTCATTGAATACGAAATGATCAGGTGGTCTCCCAAAGCATTGCCGGCTTACTGGCCGTACCTGAATTGATATACCAAAAGGCCCTGAACTCTCTTCTAAATATACTCAACAAATTTGCTATCCCTTAACAACAATGGATCCATGCACCAGTGACGTGCATCCATTCCACTACCCTGGATTTTAACATATAAATACACTGGTGCATGATCCAAAACAGCTATATTCCCAATTTTGCACGCCAATGTTCTGTCCAAACTATTAGCTGGCATAAAAACATGTCAATTCGTGTACGGCACTTGCGTGGTTTGGAATAGAACGTGAAGTTTCTTCCATTAGGGTGGAGATGCCTCCACACATCCACTAGTCCCAACTCCTCACACATGTCCACCAACTGCTTAGACTGCGCGGGCGTACCTGCCAGGCCCCTTGGCACCCTGTCAATCTTGGGATCTAATAGGCTATTAAAATCGCCTCCTATGATAATGCGGCGCACCCCAAGATTCATTAATTTAGTGACTGCATCAATTAGAAATTTAAGACGGTGCGCTGGGGGATAATATACATTCAAGATGCCATACTCTTCTCCATGTATTAGGGCTTTAAGAATGCTAAACCGTCCATGTTCATTTTTAATCTGCTCCGCTACCAGGAAAGGGAGGTTCCTTCTTACCAGTATAGCCAGTCCTCTACTCTTAGAGCTGAAGGAGGAGAAAAATACCCTGTCATAAACCCCCTGCTGAAGTTTCAGATGCTCCTTATCAGTTAGATGTGTCTCCTGCAGCAGGGCAATGTCCACCCTTTCCTTCCTGAGGCTTGATAACACCTTCTTTCTTTTAATAGGGGAATGGCTCCCTTTTATATTCCAGGTGCACCACCTAAACAAATCACTAGCTATGATCATCCAGGGCAGACCCATGGTTTCCCAAGAGGAAGGAGCATATCTGAGGCGTGATGAGCTACAAAGATATTAACATTACAAGATCGAAAAATATTCCTACAAAAACTACACAACTAAATAAAACACTACATTTAACTGAAACAAACACCCAAATAACCCCCAATTCGCACAAGATCTTCCCCCCTTGGCAAAAGGGGGCATCACTCCCAATCCTTACGACCATCTTAACTCCCTCTAGCTGAGGTTGTGGCCTCGCCCCAGGCAATTCACAAATAAGGAAACCTGTTATTTACATTCTGAAGGCTAACAATGGATGTCTATACCCCCTCCCTCCGTTCATCTTAACCACACATATAGCCAACCCCAATACAAAATCAAAAGGACAGCAGTAAAAAAGGAGCCCTTGACAATACCCAACTAACTGACATATAAAATAATTCAAATTTTACAACAAAATCAATAACCACAAAAAAGAAAGGGGTTGAGAGAAGTAAAAAAAAGGGGCAATTAAAAAAACCCACACCATTGTCCGTAATGATGCCCCTTCCCCTCCCACCCTGACTCAGGTCCTTCAATTCAAAGACTTCACAAAGTCCTTCGCTTTTCTGCGGTGTCAAAGTTATATACTGCGCACCCCCATGGGCGAAACACAACACGGCTGGGTACCTCAAGGAGTATTGAATGTTCAGGTCCCTTAATTCTTTCTTGACTTCATCAAATGTCCTTCTCTTCTTAATTAGGGCTCCTGAAAGGTCCTGAAAAAGTATTTTCCTTGAGCTTTTGTACATTAAAACTTGAGCTTTTGTACATTAAAAATTCCTTCCCAGTCTTCTTGCTGTTTCAACACGGTGGCTCAGTGGTTAGCACTGCTGCCTCACAGCACCAGGGTCCCAGGTTTGATTCCAGCCTCAGGCAACTGTTAGTGTGGAATTTGTACATTCTCCCCGTGTCTGTGTGGGTTTCCTCTGGGTTCCTCCCACAATCCAAAGATATGCAGGTCAAATAAATTGCCCATAGTGCTAGGTGCATTGGTCAGAGGGAGATGGGTCTGGGTGGGTTGCGCTTCGGAGGGTTGGTGTGGACTGGTTGGGCTGAAGGGCTTGTTTCCAATCTAATGTAACTATTAATTGTTCTTCTTTATAATACAGGAACTGTAGTAGGATCGTGCGGGGGTGTGGGTCTGGCCCGGATCTGCGCATTGCGATCTGGTGGGCCCCCTCCACACTTACCAGGCCTGACTCCAACTCCTACCCCAGGAACTTCGGGAGCTATCCCTGCAAGAAGCTGACGAGGTCCTCGCCTTCCTTGCGTTCCAGAAGACTCACAATCCGTAAGCTTTTCCTTCTATTTTTATTTTCCAGGTTGTTGACTTGTTCCTGAAGGACCCGAACCTGGTCTTCCACTCTTCGGATCCTTCCTCCTGAGACATCCGCCACGGTCTCTGATGCCGCGGTCCTCTCCTCCACTGCCTCCATTCTTCGGTCCAGTAGCTGGATTTCCTGCTCATGCTTTTTTTGCATGGCAGATAGTGGCCCAACTGCTGTTTGGATCCACTGTCGGAGTTTGCTAAGAGTGGATCCATGTTGCTGTCCTGTTGGATTCAAAGGGGCTGCCCTGGGCATTTGAACACTGGCTGCAGGCACCCCCAATGCAGTAAGGGAGTACTCTGTCTGCTGTGCTCCTTTAGGCCCCTTTCCTTTATTTGATTTCATCCTGGCCTTAAAGCTATCACACACGCTTTCAGCTGCTCTAAATGATCAGCAAATTTAAATGAGTACTTTTTTCTCTCGGGGGTGGTTGGTGAGGGGGTTGGGGTAAATGCCCATCTTGCCTGGCAGTATGGCACATAGCCCAGCATAGCAGACCACTCAGACTGCCACTGTCTTGGATCTCCACCCTCTCCTTTTTAAGATTTGACTGTACCTTTTTCCTCTTGACTGGTGAGTGACTCCCCTTAATGTTCCAGGAACACCATTTAAGAACACAGTTAGCCATGATCCACTACAATGAACTTTGAACTCCCAAGAGGAAGAATCTGGCTTACAAAATGCTGAACATAAATAAAAACAGACTCATGGAGTTTAAAAACTACACGCACTATAACTACTATACCTAACAGACTAACAGAACTTTCAAAATCTATATCTACAAAAGAACCAAAAAATCAATAAAGTACAAAACACAAAAGGCACTCTACCCCCTGCCCACAGGGGGTGCTTACACTTCCCACATACGCCTCCATTCCTCCTTCCAGCTTAAGCTGCACCCCAACCCAAGCAAAAGAAAGGGAGAAAAAAAGGGGTAATATAAACAAATCAATAAAACAAGGTGAGCACTCTGCCCATCCTCAACTGTACATTAACAACAACTAACATTGGAAAAAAAATCCAATAACGTTTTCCTTAAGAAAAAGATAGGAGTACAGAAAGTAAAGGAAAAATCATCGTTGTCCATTTCTTTTAGTCCATTTTAAAGTTTCCAGAACATTTTTCACTTTTTCTGAGGAATCAAATGATTGTACAGACCCCTCATGAGTAAAACAAAGCACCGCTGGGTACCTTACAGAATATTGAATACCAAGGTCTCTCAGTTTTCTCTTCACCTCATCAAAGGACTTCCTTTTGTGGATCATGGCCACAGAAAAGTCCTGGAAGAACATTATCCCGGATCCCTTGTAAATCAAGCCCTGTGGATCCTACTCTGGAAACTTCCATTACTCTCTCCTTGTCTCTGTAGCATCGGAGCTGCACGAGGACAGGGCGGGTGAGCTGGTCTGAACTGAGCCTGCACACCTCAACCCGGTGAACTCTGTCAACCTTCACCCGGCCCACCTCAGCCTCCCAACCAAGAAATCGCTGCAGCCAGTCTTCAAACAAAACTTACTGGCTACTCACCTTCCACTCCCCCGGCAACCTGACGACCCGGATATTCTTTCTCCAATCTCTGTTTTTGAGGTCGTCGACCTGCTCTGTTAAGGCCCGGACCTGTTTCTCAAGTGCCTGGATCTGCTCCGTTGAGGACTTGATCATGGTCTGCGATGTTGCTGTCTGCAGCTCGACCTCTTCCATCTGCTTTCCGAGCTCTTCAAGCTCCTTCTCATGCTTGTGCAGCATGGCCGAGATCAGCTCCAGTCGAGTGCAATCGATGCCACAATCATCTCCCGGAGCTTCACGAATTCTACAGCCATGGTCTGTTGGGGTAGGTGATTCCATCGCAGTTTCAGAGGAGGCTGCAGCTGCGGTTGCAGTCATAGTCGTAGGCGTGCCCAATGCTGTTGCCGAATGTCCCGCGTGTTGGGACTTCGTCGAACATTTCCCTTTAGTCATCCTCATTTACTAAAACAAGATTTAAACAGTTCCACAACTGTTTAGCAATTATTTTTTCCAAAAAAAACTTAAGTGGGGGTGGGGAGGTTTGCAAAACCTCCTCCCTCACCTCCATCCAAGGCCCCAAAGGAGCCTTCCATATTCATCAAAATTTCACCTGCACTTCCACATGTCATTTGTTGTATCCTTTCCTCCTGATGCAGTGTCCTCTACACTGGGGAGACCGGATGCCTTCTCGCAGAGCACTTTAGAGAACATCTCCGGGACACCCGCACCAACTAACTCCACCACCCCGTGGCCGAACATTTCAACTCCCCCTCCCACTCTGCCGAGGACATGCAGGTCCTGGGACTCCTCCAGTGCCACTCCCTCACCACCTGATGCCTGGAGGAAGAGTGCCTCATCTTCTGCCTTGGGACCCTTTAACCCCAGGGCATCAATTTGGATTTCACCAGTTCCCTCAATTCCCCTTCCCCCACCTTACCCCAGTTCCAAACTTCCAGCTCAGCACTGTCCTCATGACCTGTCCCATCTGTCAACCTTCCTTCCCACTTATCCACTCCACCCTCTTCTCTGACCTAACACCTTTTCCCCCACCTCCATCCACCTACTGCATTCTTAGCTACCTTCTCCCCAGCCTCACCCGTCTCCCATTTATCTCTCCACTCCAGAGGCTCCCAGCCTTATTCCTGATGAAGGGCTTTTGCCTAAAACGTTGATTTTCCTGCTCCTCGGATGCTGCCTGATCTGCTGTGCTTTTCCAGCACCACTCTAATCTCCAGCATCTGCAGTATCCACCTTTGCCCTGCAAAATTCCACTAAACCTGGGTTGGGGTGCAGAGTTTAGCAAGGCAGACCTTTCAGTTTGCCGCCATCTTGGATTCCCTTGGAAGGCTGTTTTTAATTGGATTGTTTTCCTGAGAGCAGAGGAGATTAGGCAAAGCGAGGGAACATGATTGAGATGTATAAAATTGTGAGAGACATGGACAAAGTGGACAAAAGTAACCTTTCCCCATGAAGGAAGAATTAATGCCCAATGGCTACAGGTTTAAGGTAAGGGACAGACGGTTTAGAGGAGATAGAATATGCATGTGCATGTCAATGTGCATGTCCAGCAGTCGCTTAAATGTCCGTAATGACTCTGCAACCACCACCACAGCTGGCAACACATTCCATGCATTTACAACTCTCTGCATAAAGAACCTAGCTCTGACGTCTCCTTTATACCTTCCTCCTAATATCTTCAAACTATGACTCCTCATACCAGTCAATCCTGCCCTGGGGAAAAGTCTCTGGCTATTGACTCTATCTATGTCACTCATTATCTTGTACACCTCGATCAGGTCTCCTCTCTTCCTCCTCCTCTCCAGAGAAAAAAGTCTGAGCTTATTCAACCTTTCTTCATAAGGCAAGCCCTCCAGTCCAGGCAGTATCCTGGTAAACCTTCTTTGCACCCTCTCCAAAGCCTCTGTATTCTTCCTATAGTAGGGCGACCAGAACTGAACACAATATGTCCAGTGAGAGAAAAATGTGAGAGAAAATCTTTAATCCAGATTTCGGTGAGAATCTGGAATTCATTGCCTGTAAGGGTGTTAGATGCAGATATCGTCTTAACATGTAAGAAGTATTTAGATGCCAAGGCATATAAGGCTTTGGACCTGTGCTGGAAAATGGGATTAGAATATTTGGGTGGTTGTTTTTGACCAGAGCAGACTTGATGGGCTGAAGGTCCTTTGTGCTATAGATCTCTATGATTCTAATGACTCCATGACATTAACCACCACACACTAGACACACTGACCATTGACAAACATACACTGACCACCATACAGTGACTGCCACACATTGATCACTGACCAACATACACTGACTACCAGTGACCCACTGAACACTGCACTTTACTAAACACTGACCAAGGACCATCACAAACTGTCCACCAAATACTGATTGCCACCCCATCTCCAACAAGACAGAATCCACCATGGTCCCAGAAACCATCATTCCAGAGGCTCCTGCCACCAGATTAGTGGGGAATTAGTGTGAAATCTAACAGTTGTGTTTGCTTCCTTAGACATTTTGCATCCATAAAACAGTGTTTTACTTTTTAATGAGATACGGCCTGCCTGGGAATTATTGTCCATTCCTAACTCCCTTGACTGTCTTCAGCCATTTAGTGGATGGTTAAGATTTGACCACATTCTTGTGGGCCTGAAAAGACATATAGATCAGATCAGATAAGGACCGCAAATTTCCTTTCCTGAAGGACATATTGAACCAAGTCTGACAATGGTGGTTTTATGGTCATTGTTACTAAGGGTGGCTTTCAATTCCAGATTTATTAAATTGAATATAAATTCCAACCACTGACCTGATCCACAGAGCAATACATTATCCTGGGCCTCTCAATCACAGTCCAATATTGCTACCATGAGTCAACCCATCTTGCCATGTGCATATCAAAATACTATATTATACATGTGCCGTGATATATATTTTTAGCTGAAATAACTTCAAAAATTAAATAATCCCTAAATATAAAATGAATATTATATAACTGACCTGGTGTTTTCTAGTGGCAGTAGTTGGTAATGCAGTTTATCGCTGGGACTTCCAAGGGCTGTACTGACCAACATCTGACACCAGATGGGGCCCATGGCCTTAGCGTGAGAGCTGAGGCCAGAGGAGAGCACCAGCTAAAGGGAAGAGTAGAAGCAATGCAACGGGGAAGGATGGGGCGAGTCAAAGGTGTTGAAGTTTCATTCAGGCATGGTTGTATTGAATAGCAGGGCAGGCTCGGTGGTCTTGACAGCCCACTCCTGTCACTGCGTTCCTAAGTCATAAAATCATAGAATCCCTACAGTGTGGAAACAGGCCCTTTGGCCCAACAAGTCCACACCAACCCTCCGAATATCCCACCCAAACCCATTCCTGACTAGTGACTAGTGACTAGTGCACCTAACCTACACATCCCTGAAATCATAGAATCCCTACAGTGTGGAAACAGGCCCTTTGGCCCAACAAGTCCACACCAACCCTCCGAAGAATATCCCACCCAAACCCATTCCTCATTATGTTTACCACTGACTAGTGCACCTAACCTACACATCCCTGAACACTATGGACAATTATACCCTTTCGCCACCTTCAAACGGACCCCTCCACCAGAGATATATTTCCCTCCCCTATTAGCATTCCGGAAAGTCCACTCCCTCCGCTACTTCCTCATCAGGTCCCACCCCCCAGCTGCCCACACCCCATTCCTGGTACCTTTCCCTACCACCGCAGCAAGTGAAAACCTGCACCCACAACATCCCCCTCACCTTCGTCCAAGGCCCCTAAAAGATCATTCCAGATCCATCTGAAATTTGCTTGTACCTCTACCAAGATTATCTAATGCATTCATTGCACCCAATGTTGTCTCCATGACATTGAGGAGACAGGATGCCTTCTTGCAGATTGTTTCAGAGAACACTCTGGGAGATGTGCACCCACCAACCTCATCATCCTGTGGGTGAACACTTCGCCTCCCCACCCACTCCGTCAAGGACATGCAGGTTCTGGGTTTCCTCCACCGCCAAACCATTACCACCCGATGCCTGGAGGAAGAACGCCTCATATTCTGCCTTGGACCTGCAACCACACGGATAATTGTGGATTTCAACAGCTTCCTCATTTCTCTTCCCCCCACATTATCTCAGCCCCAAGTCTCCAACTCGGCACTGTCCTCTGGACCTGTCCATCACTCCCCCCCCTCTCACCTTCTCTCTCATCTTCATCTACCTATCGCTTTCCCAGCTAACTTCTTCCCAACCCCACCCCCGCCTCCCATTTATCTCTCAGCCCTGACCCACAAGCCTGATTCCTGATGAAGAGCTTATGCCTGAAACGTCGATTCTTCTGCTCCTCGGATGCTGCCTGACCTGCTGTACTTTTCCAGTAACAAACGCTCGACTCTGATCTCCAGCATCTGTAGTCTTCACTTTCCCCCAATTCATGCCGTAATCCAATAGTTACTAGCATTGTTAAAGCATGGAGGGCGATGAGGCAGATGGAGGGCAATATGACCAAAGCTTCTTTCCTTACTCCCATAGTTGGCATGCTGTGTTTCCGGCCAGGGACAATGGACGCCCCCCCGCATTTAAACTCTGGGTGAATAGGGGAGTTTCGTGTTTAAGGTGAAACAATGACGTCCTTCAATCAAATAATTCGTAAGTATGGACTACCGAGTAGGGACCTCTTTCATTTCTTCCACATTCGAGATTTTATCTGAAAAGGTTTTATATATCCAATAACTTAAGGTTTTATAAATAAAAGTGACATGTCACCTTAGACAATGTGTGAAATTAGAGTGTGTCTGTATCCCAATCTTGAGTCAGACTGGCTCTATTTTCAAAGTAGGAGTTTTTAAAATGTCACATGGATTGATTGCCTGTAGGTTGTGTTTTGAGCAAAAATAGAATGTGTCTGCAAATACAGTTCTGCAAATGCAAATTCTCCCCGTAGACTTGTGTGTGTGTGTGCGGCATGCACACACACCTTTAATATATTGTCTGAACTGAGATGTCACTTTTTAAAATAAAAACTTAAGTTATCTCGAGAATATGACTTAAAAGAAGTTCTGGGACTTATATATTAATGAACCGAAACCTGCAACCCATTCTAAAAGATGAAAGACTTCACAGCAATCTAGGTTTGTTTAATATATAATGTTTTAATTGCATGATCTTTTGCTATAAATTCTGTTTCTTATGATCCTGCCCCACTAGTTACCTGATGAAAGAGCAATGCTCTGAAAGCTAGTACTTCCAAATAAACTATAAGACTATAACCTGGTGTTGTGTGATTTTTAACCGTAGTTAATGGTTAGAGGAAGAGGGAGAGGGTAAGAGAGGAAGCAATTGGGAAAAGGTCATGTGAGCATGCAGCCCAAAGAACTCTATGGCACCTGACATTTTGATGAAATAGCATTGTTAAATGGTATATTGTCATTACTTTGTTAACAATGTTTAAACTGAACTTTAAAGGAATCAATGTTAAGTGGGAACTTTCTGTACTCCCCACTTGCCTAGAACAAACAACAATCTGAATTTCAACACATCCAGATTTGACTGATTGCTAAGAGCTGCTTGAATATTGAATAATTTCAAGCAGCCTCTTGGTGAGTTTTTAATTCTCTGTGAATGGGAAGGCCAGTGCAGCTTAATGGTATGATGAAAAATGGCAGGTGGGGGATGTGAATAACAGACTCTATAATAAGAATGCTATTGGCTTTTAGCTCAAAAATACCAAATACAATGTCAATGATTGTTGATCTAAATCTAAAGAATAACAGTTTTCCTGAAGAAATATTCAGATATATTAGCCCTACTGCCTATATCAGGTTACCTTCCTGTGATGAAATATATTTACATATTCAGCAATTGGTTAACCAGTATGTTAAACTCCATGCGCAACAAAGTGATGTATCACAACAGGGCAAGAGAAGCAGCAGCACAGGTAGCCTATTACATTCCAAAAGAATGTTTTAAGCAAAATGATGGGACAGCTGAGACGAGAAACTCCAAGGCACTTTTTATTTCCTGGGTATTTAAAGAAGCGCATGTGGTGCTGGAAAAGCACAGCAGGTCAGGCAGCATCCAAAGAGCAGGAGAATCAACATTTCAGGCATAAGGCCTTCAAAGGGCTTATGCCCGCAATGTCGATTCTCTTGTTCCTCGAATGCTGCCTGTTCTGCTGTGCTTTTCCAGCACCACACTCTCGGCTCTGATCTCCGGCAGCTGCAGTCCTCACTTTCTCCTATTTAAGGAAGTGCTTGTAGTTTATTGAAAGCTCAGCATTTCTCAACTTGACGAATGGCTGGTGACATTGTATGCAGGGGCACAGTTATAAGCTATGGAGCAGAAGGTTTTGGGGGGATTTGAGGCAACATTTTTCACCCATAGACCTGTGGGTATCTGAAACTGCCTTAAAGAGTAGTAGAGGCGGGAACCCTCAAAACATTTAAGAAATATTTCGGTGAAAATTTGAAATGCCATAGCAAACAAGATTATGGTCAGCTCTGGAATTGGAATAGATGGATGTTTGATGCCTGGTTGGACAGAGGAGCCAAAGGGCCGCTTTTCATGTTGTAAAAGCTATGACACAGGAACACAGGGGTCATGAGCAGATCATTTAACCCTTCAAGCCTGCTCCAGCCTTGGAAAGTGGATTTATACTATAGCTACTCAATCTTCTTGCTATGGGTCACCTTATCCATGTTGTAAAGACTCCAGTTACTGGTAAACGTTCTACAAATGTTTAGTTTCTTCATAAAAGTAAACAATTAAAAATGTTGTCACATTTTATTTTAGTTAATGTGAAAACTATTGTTGCTGCAAATGGGTTGAAAAATGGTAAATAACAAAATATTTTTAACTTGTTGCCAGACCTACTGAGTGTTTCTAGCAATTTTTCAATTTTTATTTGAGTTCACTAACAGGATGATGCCAATGTGAGCAGTAAAGGCAAAGACTAGTATTTATATTGTATCTTTAATATTATGATCTCTCCTGTGAACAAGAATAATTACAACATAATGTTATAACATTGAACCATTTCGGGAGAAATGTGGGCAGATGACCAGAAACTTGGTCAAACAGATAGGTTTTAAGGAAAAAGGTAGGGAGGTGGGAAAGTTAAAGGAGAGAGTTCCAGAGTTTGGCTCAGGCAGCTGAAGCATTGTGGAATGACAAAATCAGAGATGATCATGAGTCCAGAATTAGATGGGTATAGATAGATGTGATAGAAAGTTGTAAGGCTTGAGGAGTTATAAAGCCATTACAGCAGTAAATAAGGCAATTCAGCTCATCAGGTCCACATAATGTCTCTGTAGGCAAGCAATCAGTCCCATTTCCCCACTCTAACCTCGTCACCTTGCAAATGTACTTCCCTCAAATGGTCATTTGATTCCCTTTTGCAATCAGTGAGCATCTGGAATATGCAGGACTTTGGGAACATGGAGGAATGACTCAGTTCAGTTGCTCATTTGGAAAGTAGACATAAGGATGCAAGCAGGGTTTTTGATAAGATTCCATATGGCAGACTGAGTGACGGAAGAATCTATGAGATCCAAGGAAAGCTGGCAAATTGGTTCCAAAATTGGCTAAGTAACAGAAAGCAGAGAATGATGGTCGAAGAGTGATTGATATTCTGACTTGTGTTCAATGGGGTCCTGCAGTGACAGGGCCTCAGTTATTCCCATTATCTATTAATGACTTGGATAATTGCATAGGAAGTCAAATGTCCAAATTTGCTGATGACTCAATATTAGGCAGCATTGTAGATAGTGTATGAGATAGCATAAATTATAAAGAGAAAGGTGAATGGGCAAAACTGGCAGGTGGATTTCAATGTAAGCAAATGTGAGGTTATCCACTTTGCACAAAAAAATGATAGATCAGGGGACTTTCTAATGGTATGAAGTTAAATACTGTGGCTGTCCGAAGAGACTTGGGGGATCAGGTGTATTGATTTTTAAAATGCCATGAGCAGGTGCAGAAAATAATCAAGAAGCCTAATATATATCTAGAAGACTGAAGTATAATGATGCAGAAGTTATGCTATAGCTATACAAAACCCTGGTTAGATCCCATTTGGAGTGCTGTGAGCAGATCTGGGCACCACACATTAGAAAGGATACATTGCCGTTGGAGGGAGTACAACATCAGTTTGCAAGATTGATTCCTGGACTTCAGGGCTTAAGTTATGAGGAGACGTTAAGAAATTAGACCTGTTTTCTTTAGGATTTAGAAGGTTAAGAGGTGGATGTGATTAAAGTCTCAAGATAATAGCAGAATAAGACAGGGAGAACAAATTATTTCCAAAGGTTAGAGATTCTAGAACTAGGGGACATAATCTAAAAATTAGGCCCAGAATGTTCAGGAGAGATGTTAGGAAACATTTCTACACACAAGTGTGGTAGAGGTTTGGAACTCTCTTCCACAAGTGGATGCTGGATCAGTTGTTAATTTTAAATCTGAAATAGATAAATTATTGTTAAGCAAAAGTATTAAGGAATATGGGCCAAAGGCATATGGAGTTAGGCCATAGACCAGCCATGATCTCATCAAGGGGCTGAATGGTCTACTCCTGTTTCTATGTTCCTTGCTGTTTGTGGTATGTATAAATGATTTAGACTTGAATGTCGGAAGGTTGATCAATAAGTTTGTAAATGATCCATAAATTGGTGGGTTGGTCAATGGTGAGGATGATAGCCCTGGATTGCAGTAGAAAATAGATGGGCTGATCAGTAACAAAAGGAATTCAATCCAGATAAGTGTGAGATGATGCACTTACACAGAACAATCAAGGGAAGGGTATACATGATAGGTGATAGCACCCTGTGAAGTACCAGGATCAGAGTAACCTTGGAATGCATGTGCTAGAGTTCCTTAAAATAGCGGGATAGGTGCATAAAATGGTTAAGAAAGCATATGGTATACTTGCCTTTATTAGCCTTTATTAAGGGCAGGGAGATGATATTGGAACTGTATAAACCATTGGTTATGCAACAGCTAGAGTACAGTGTGCAGTTCTGAATCCACATGATAGAAGGGATGGTGATAGTGAGGATCTAAAATTGAATTTAGGCTGTTGTTAGATGCAACAAATATGTAGATTTTTATTAACCACAAAATGGCTTTTCAATTTAAACTAGCACAACAAAATGGCTGAAATTAATGATTTGACATTATATATTAATAATCTGGATGAGGGGACTGGGGGCATTCTAGCGAAGTTTGCCGATGATACAAAGTTAGGTGGACAGGCAGGTAGTACTGAGGAAGTAGGGAGGCTGCAGAAGGATCTAGACAGTTTAGAGGAGTGGTCGAGGAAATGGCTGATGGAATTCAATGTGAGCAAATGCGAGGTCTTGCACTTTGGAAAAAAGAATAGAAGCATGGACTACTTTCTAAACGGTGAGAAAATTCATAAGCCAAAGTACAGAGGGATCTGGGAGTGCTAGTTGAGGATTCTCTAAAGGTAAACATGCAGATTGAGTCTGTGATTAAGAAAGCGAATGCAATGTTGTCAATTATCTCAAGAGGGTTGGAATATAAAAGCACTGTTGTGCCACTGAGACTTTATAAAGCTCTGGTTAGGCCCCATTTGGAGTACTGTGTCCAGTTATGGTCCCCACATCTCAGGAAGGACATACTGGCACTGGAACGTGTCCAACGGAGATTCACACGGATGATCCCTGGAATGACAGGTCTAACATATGAGGAACGGCTGAGGATACTGGGATTGTATTCGTTGGAGTTTAGAAGATTAAGGGGAGACTTAATAGAGACGTACAAAATAATACATGGCCTGGAAAAGGTGGATGCTAGGAAATTGTTTCAGTTAAACGAGGAGACTAGGACCCGTGGACACAGCCTTAGAATTAGAGGGGGTCATTTCAGAACAGAAATGCGGAGACATTTCTTCAGCCAGAGAGTGGTGGGCCTGTGGAATTCATTGCCACGGAGTGCAGTGGAAGCCGGGACGCTAAATGTCTTCAAGGCCGAAATTGATAGATTCTTGTTGTCTAGAGGAATTAAGGGCTACAGGGAGAACGCTGGTAAGTGGAGCTGAAATGCGCATCAGCCATGATTGAATGGCGGAGTGGACACGATGGGCCGAATGGCCTTACTTCCACACCTATGTCTTATGGTCTTATGG
>NC_057726.1:438063-441446 GCF_004010195.1 Chiloscyllium plagiosum | reverse complement strand
TGCCTCCACATCCTTCTTATAGTATGGCGACCAAAACTGCACATAATATTCCAGATGCGGCCGTACCAGAGTCTTATACAACTGCATCATGACCTCAGGACTCCGGAACTCAGTTCCTCTACCAATAAAAGCCAGTACGCCATATGCCTTTCTCACCGCACTATTTACCTGGGTGGCAACTTTCAGAGATCTGTGTACATGGACACCAAGATCCCTCTGCTCATCCACACTACCAAGTATCCGACCATTAGCCCAGTACCCCATCTTTTTGTTATTCTTCCCAAAGTGAGTCACCTCACACTTAGCTACATTGTATTCCATTTGCCACCTTTCTGCCCAGCTCTGCAGCTTCTCTATATCCTGCTGTAACCTGCCATATGCTTCCTCACTGTCAACAACTCCTCCGATTTTCGTATCATCCGCAAACTTGCTCACCCAACCTTCTAATCCCTCCTCCTGGTCATTTATAAAAATGACAAACAGCAATGGTCCCAAAACAGATCCTTGCGGAACACCGCTAGTGACGGCACTCCATGAAGAAACTTTGCCATCAACTACTACCCTCTGTCTTTTTCCATCCAGCCAATTCCTAATCCAAACCTCCAACTCACCCTCAATGCCATATCTCCGTATTTTCTGCAGTAGCCTACTATGGGGAACCTTATCAAACGCCTTACTAAAATCCATATATACCACATCTACCGCTTTCCCTTCATCAACCTCCTTCGTCACCTTTTCAAAGAATTCAATAAGGTTTGTGAGGCACGACCTGCCCTTCACAAAACCATGCTGACTATCCTTGATCACATTATTCCTATCCAGATGTTCATAAATCCTATCCCTTACAATTCTCTCTAAGACTTTGCCCACAACAGAAGTGAGACTCACCGGCCTATAGTTACTAGGGTTATCCCTACTCCCCTTTTTGAACAAGGGAACCACATTTGCTATCCTCCAGTCTTCTGGCACTACTCCTGTAGCCAAAGAGGACATAAAGATCAAGGCCAATGGCTCTGCAATCTCCTCCCTTGCTTCCCAGAGAATCCTAGGATAAATGCCATCAGGCCCAGGGGACTTATCTATTTTCACCTTTTCCAGGATTTCCAACACCTCTTCTCTACATACCTCAATGCCATCCATTCTACTTATTTGTGCCTCAGTATTCTCATCGACAACAATGCCCTGTTCCTGAGTGAATACTGAAGAAAAGTATTCATTCAGTGTCTCCCCAATCTCTTCCGCCTCCACACGCAACTTCCCCCTACTATCCTTGACTGGACCTATTCCTACCCTAGTCATTCTTTTATTCCTAACATACCTATAGAAAGCCTTAGGGTTTTCCCTAATCCTATCTACTAAGGACCTTTCATGTCCCCTCCTTGCTGCTTTTAGCTCTCTCTTCAGGTCCTTCCTGGCTACCCTATAACTCTCTATCGCTCCAATTGAACCTTCACGTCTCATCTTGAGATAGGCCGCCCTCTTCCCTTTAACAAGGGATTCCAATTCCTTATTAAACCACGGCTCCCTCGCACGACCCTTTCCTTCCTGCCTGACAGGTAAGGACACTCAATAGTTGCCCCTTGGACAAGTTCCACATATCATTTACACTCTTGCCTTGGAGTCTACTTTTCCAAGCCACACATCCTAAGTCATGCCTCACCGCATCATAATTTCCCTTACCCCAGCTATAATTCTTGCCCTGTAGTACACACTTATCCCTCTCCATCACGTGTGTAAAAATCACCGAATTATGGTCACTATCCCCAAAGTGCTCACCTACCTTTAATTCTAACACCTGGCCTGGTTCGTTACCCAGAACCAAATCCAGTATGGCCTCACCTCTTGTTGGCCTGTCTACATATTGTGTCAGGAAACTCTCCTGCACACATTGAACAAACACTGACCCATCTAACGAACTTGAGCTATAGCTTTCCCAATCAATATCAGGAAAGTTAAAGTCCCCCATAACAACCACCCTATTACTGTCACTCATCTCCTGAATCACCTTCCATATCCTTTCTTCAATGATTCTAGGACTATTAGGAGGCCTGTAAAAGACTCCTAACAGGGTGACCTCACCTTTCCTATTCCTAACCTCAGCCCAAACTACCTCAGATGGCAAGTCCTCATCCATCGTCCTTTCCACCATGCTGTTACTTTGCTGAATTACACTAAATACAATGGATTTTTCATAATATGAATTGTAAGACAGTGATTAGGTATTTGAACTAACCTTGAACTAGCAAACATAGGGTGATTTTGTGCATATAACAATCTTTTTCCCAGGAAATATCATTGGATTAACCTGCTGTAAATCATGTCACCTTATTATATGTGGTTGCTCATTTCTTGTAATTAAGGCTGTACTATCTCTTAAAAAACATATAAAGAATGGGTAGTTTTCAAATGTAATTGCACCATTTCTCCATGGAACACAGAAGCTTTTAATCTCCGTGTTGCTGGACAAATCTGCGCCAGGCTGCCTTAATGTATTAAACTGGTAACCTTGCTTTAAACAGACCGTACTCCTAGGGAATCTTTTGACCGATCTCAAACCAAGGCGCCCCTCTGGAGGAGTCCATATCTTCAATAGCACTGGAGAGGGTGTAGAGGAGATTTACCAGGATGTTCCTGGGCTGGAGAGTTTAGTTATGAAGAGCGGTTAGACGGATTGGTTGTTTTCCATGAAGCAGAGGAAGCTGAGGAAGGTAGTGGGATGTTGGGGGGGGGGGAGGAGATATGACTGAAATGCATAAAATTATGACAGGCATAGATAGGATTGACAGGAAGAGATTTACCCCCTTGATGGTGGGACCAATAGTAGAAACCTTACAGTGTGGAAAGAGGTCATTCAGCCAATTGGGTCTGCACTGACTCTCCAGAACATTCCAACCACACCCAACCTAAACCCATAACCCACCTAGCCTGCACATCTTTGGCCTGACCAGGATGTATAAATTTATGGTGTGGTAGATGGTTTAAAGGAATGTGAAGGAATCTTCTTCATCTAGAGGTTGATGAGAAACTGGAACTGAGGTAGAAACCCGCATAACACTCTTTAAGTATTTAAGTTGCACTTATGATGCTAAAACACGCAAAGCTATGGGCCAAGTGGTGAAAAACAGGATTGGAATATTTAGGTGGTTGTTTTTGACTTATAGAGTCATAGAGATGTACAGTATGGAAACAGACCCTTCGGTCCAACCCGTCCATGCCGACCAGATATCCCAACCCAATCTAGTCCTGCCTGCCAGCACCCGGCCCATATCCCTCCAAACCCTTCCTATTCATATACTCATCCAAATGCCTCTTAAATGTTGCAATTGTACCAGCCTCCACCACATCCTCTGGCAGCTCATTCCATACACGTACCACCCTCTGCG
>NC_057726.1:427316-437968 GCF_004010195.1 Chiloscyllium plagiosum | reverse complement strand
AATACTCTGACCAATAAAGGAAAGCATACCAAACGCCTTCTTCACTATCCTATCTACCTGTGACTCCACTTTCAAGGAGCTATGAACCTGCACTCCAAGGTCTCTTTGTTCAGCAACACTTCCTAGCACCTTGCCATTAAGTGTATAAGTCCTGCTAAGATTTGCTTTCACAAAATGCAGCATCTCGCATTTAGCTGAATTAAACTCCATCTGCCACTTCTCAGCCTGTTGGCCCATCTGGTCCAGATCCTGTTGTAATCTGAGGTAATCCTCTTCGCTGTCCACTAAACCTCCAATTTTGGTGTCATCTGCAAACTTATTAACTGTACCTCTTATGGTCGCATCGAAATCATTTATGTAATTGACAAAATGTAGAGGGCCCAGCACCGATCCTTATGGCACTCCACTGGTCACAGGCCTCCAGTCTGAAAAACAACCCTCCACCACCACCCTCTGTCTTCTACCTTTGAGCCAGTTCTGTATCCAAATGGCTAGTTCTCCCTGTATTCCATGAGATCTAACCTTGCTAATCAGTCTCCCATGGGGAACATCGTCGAACACCTTACTGAAGTCCATATATATCACATCTACAACTCTGCCCTCATCAATCTTCTTTGTTACTTCATCAAAAAACTCAATCAAGTTTGTGAGACATGATTTCCCACGCACAAAGCCATGTTGACTATCCCGAATCAGTCCCGCAGACTTGATGGGCTAAAGGGCCTTACTCTGTGCTGCAGAGCCAAATGGCAGTTTTCTGTGCTGTACCAAGACCATATTTTATTTTCTTTATTTTGGAATGTGGGCTAACATGGGAAAAGGACTGCTATAAACCAAAGGTTGTGGATGGAGACCTGCTGCACTTTTTAAATTAACTGGATCCCACTGGGAATTAACACTGTCACTTTATTTGAGCAATGGGGGGAGAAGGTATTTGAGACCGAAAAGCACTGTGCGCATGTGTTCAGTTTCATCAGAAGAAGATTATTGATTGGTTTTTCAATTAGGACCAGTTGTTGAGAACGAGTCTTTAGCTTGACAATAACACTGATTGGCATCTGGGCAGGTGGACAGAAATAACCAAGAACCAAAAGACAGCTAATCTCTCCCGCCATTTTATCCATTACCTTTGATTATATTTCCTTATTCATATTCCATTTTTTATAGTTTGTGGCTTTGTTATGGATTTTGCTTGTGAGATTCTTTTCAGGAAGTCCTTGTTTTAAATATCCTCTTTTAAGTTACATTTTGGTGAAAATTTTATTTTTTCAACATCGTCATTTAAAATGTCATTCTTTGTTTTAACATCCCTTACTTCCTGGCCATGTTTCGTATCATTATGCCTCTTTGATCATTCCAGAGTTGCATCATCAGCATGTCCTATGACTGAGTAACTTGAGTTCCCCATTGTGTCTTGCAGTCAAAGATCATTTTTTTAAAAAAAACTGTCCCCTGCTCAGGAACTGAAGTCAATTTGTTCTTATTACTTATTTTCAAAATATATCTGCTGTTTGCTCCTGTACTAGTAGAACTGCTGTCGACTTTCAGAGTTCGCTACTGTACTGTATATGTAGATGTGCAAGAAATATCTTTAAAAGCTCTCTGCAAGCAAGAGACCTGCTTTCTTTTCTAAAGATTTCCTTGCGTTGCTTTGCAAGTTAAATGCTGAAAATGTGTTGCTGGAAAAGCACAGCAGGTCAGGCAGCATCCAAGGAGCAGGAGAATCGACGTTTTGGGCATGAGCCCTTCTTCAGGAATGAGGAAAGTGTGTCCAGCAGGCTAAGATAAAAGGTAGAGAGGAGGGACTTGGGGGAGGGGCGTTGGAAATGTGATAGGTGGAAGGAGGTTAAGGTGAGGATGATAGGCCGGAGTGGGGGTGGGGGCGGAGAGGTCAGGAAGAAGATTGCAGGTTAGGAAGGTGGTGCTGAGTTCGAGGGTTGAGACTGAGACAAGGTGGGGGGATGGGAAATGAGAAAGCTGGAGAAATCTGCATTCATCCCTTGTGGTTGGAGGGTTCCTAGGCGAAAGATGAGGCGCTCTTCCTCCAGCCGTCGTGTTGCCATGGTCTGGCGATGGAGAGTCCAAGGACCTGCATGTCCTTGGTGGAGTCGGACGGGGAGTTGAAGTGTTGAGCCACGGGGTGGTTGGGTTGGTTGGTCCGCGGAGGCCACATCGGGTGCAGCGGATGCTGTAAATGATGTGTTTGGAGGTGCAGGTGAATTTGTGGCGCATATGGAAGGATCCCTTGGGGCCTTGCAGGGAAGTAAGGGGGGAAAGTGTGGGCGCAAGTTTTGCATTTCTTGTGGTTGCAGGGGAAGGTGCCGGGAGTGGAGGTTGGGTTGGTGGGGAGTGTGGACCTGACGAGGGAGTCACAGAGGGAGTGGTCTTTTCGGAACGCTGATAGGGGAGGGGAGGGAAATATATCCCTGGTGGCAAGTTAAATAGCTACAAATGCACAGTGCTGCACTTATGCTTGCCTTCATTATTCAGAATACTTTGTACAGGAGTTGGGATGTCACGTTGTGGTTGTACATGACATTGGTAAGGTCACTCTTGGAGTACTGTATACAGTTCTGCTTGCCCTGGAGGAAGAATATTATTAAATTGGAGAGGGTCCAAAAAGGATTTACAAAAATGTTGCCAGGACTGGAGGCTGTGAGTTATAAGGAGAGGCTGGCTAGGCTGGGACATTTTATATTGAAATGTACGATGTTAAGGGGTGACCTTATAAAATTATTAATGATAATTACTAAAGAAATTGTATCTCTTGTTAAGTGGAAGAGGGGGACTTATGTGACATTGAGAAGAAATGGTTCAGGTATGTAGGGAAGAGGTGTTGGAAAGTTGGAAACTCTGGAAAGGGTGAAAAATAAGTCCCCTGGGCCTGATGGCATTTATCCTAGGATATCCTTGCAGTTCCGGAACCACAATATCATGCTGCAACTATACAAAACGCTAGTGCAGCCACACTTGGAATATTGTGTACAGTTCTGGTCGGCACATTACAGGAAGGATGTGGAAGCATTGAAAAAGGTGCAGAAGAGATTTACCGAGATGTTGCCTGGTCTGGAGAAAAGATCATATGAGGAAAGGCTAAGAGACTTGGGTCTGTTCTCATTGGAAAGAAGAAGGCCAAGGGGGGATTTGATAGAGACATACAAGATGATCAGAGGATTAGATAGGGTAGACTGTGAAAGACTTTTTCCTAAAGTCTTTAATGATGTTAGCTTGTACGAGAAGGCATAACTACAAATTGAGGGATGATAGATTTAAGACAGATGTCAGAGGCAGGTTCTTTATGCAGAGAGTGGTAAGGGCGTGGAATGCCCTACCTGCTAATGTAGTCAACTCAGCCACATTAGGGAGATTTAAACAATTCTTAGATAAGCACATGGATGATTTTGGGATAGTGTAGGGGGACGAGCTGAGAATAGTTCACAGGTCAGTGCAATATTGAGGGCTGACGGGCCTGTTCTGTGCTGTATTGTTCTATGTGAACAGCATAGGTCTTTTCCCTAGGGTGGACAAGTTCAAAATTAGAGGGCATAGGTTTAAGGTGAGAGGAGAAAGATTTAATAGGGACTTGAGGGGCAACATTTTCACACAGACAGTTGCTTGTAAGTGGAATGAACTGCCAGAGGAAGTGGTACATGCAGGTACAGTTACAACGTTTAAACGACTTTGGATAGTTTCACGAATAGGAAAGGTCTATAGGGATATGGGCCAAACCCAGGCAAGTGAACTAGTTTACTTTGGGAAACTTGGTTAGCAGGGCTGAGTTGAACCGAAGGGTCTGTTTCCCTACTGTATGACTATTTGCTATGAGCTGTTGCCTCTGATCGGTGACTACATGTCAGAGAAATTTGCCCAATAAATTAGAGATCACAAAGCACAGTTTGAAGTGGAATTGACAAACAGTTTATTAGTACAGCGATACCACGGAAGAGAAATTGACTAAGCTGAAACAGTACAGACAGTCTGCCCAGGCAGTCGAGAATTTCTCTTCCCCGAGCTGAGGAAGGAAGTCAGTTTTTATAATAATCCTGTACAATGAGGCTAGTTAGAAATGGGGAAAATACAATGTATCTGGAAATGGATAATCTAGTTACAATGATGCTAATCGGACAACAGTTATCGAAGGAATGTCTTAATTCTCTACACAAAGCAACATTCTGACAGTATCGATGGATCCAGAGCTTCCATTCGTCTTCGCACATAGGTGGTGAGGTGCTTCCATTGCCTTGTTCTGGGAGCAATGCTCTTGCTGACCTGTCCTTTGTGTGGCTTTGGTATTACTGCGTTGTGAAACTGCCCTCGCGGCTTTGGGATAGCTGTGGTGCTCTGTCATTGTTAGTGGGAGCTTGAAGTCTGCGAGTACTGTCCAGTTTCAGTTGTTAGCCTGCTTGGCCCCTGCTGAGGTATTCTGGGTATTTTAGTACATTTTGGCCAATTTTGCTGTTGTGGGCCTATTATGGGTTGGCAGGGTGGCAGATCTTTTCTCACACTACAGGACTGAATAATCAATGTGGCAAAAGTGAGGACTGCAGATGCTGGAAACCAGAGTTTAGATCAGAGTGGTGCTGAAAAAGCACAGCAGATCAGGCAGCTTCCGAGGAGCAGGAAAATCAACGTTTTGGGCAAAAGCCCTTCATCAGGTTTCTCCAGTATTTTCCCTCCAGCCATAGCAATAATGTTTGCCTGTGTCTGTCTGCATGTGAGTAGGGAATTAGGAAGGGGATAGAGCTTAAGTTGGCTGAGTTATAATTTGATAGTTCAGTTTTGTTTTGCTGATGATTCAAACTGATTTACTGCAATAAATCAGTAGTTTCTTAAGTACAAAAACCTTGCCAATGTTTTCTATTAAGTTGAGTTTATCAATTGGGTAAACTATGGGAGAACTTTGATGCAGATTGGCAAAGACCAAGGCTTTTGGGACCTACGAGTATGCATAGCAATGTGAATATTAATTGTATATTATATATAATAAAACATTTATTTAATACCAAATGAATAAATGTAAAGAATTTAACAATGTCAACACCCCACATTTTTAATGAAATGAAACATTCCAAGGTGCTTTACAGGACTGTTATCAAACAAAATGTGATGCCAAATCAGGAAGATGAGAATGGCTATGAATTTCATGTCTGTAGTGCAATTTCCAATGGTGCATTGAAGATTGAGCACTCTGTTGTTGGTGAGCAGAGTTTCCCTTTGTGCATTCCCAACATGCGTCAGAAGCCTCAGAAGACATGCTTTTGTGGTGTCACACAGCTCTATGAACTGATGTGAGGCCAGACTACCCATTTAAAGAACAAAGATCCAGACAATGAATCCGTGTATCACTTTACAAATAGAAGATGCTGAGCTTCAATATGGTCAGAATCTTTTTCCAGAGTTGAAATGTCTAATACCAGGAGGCAAACTCTGACTTTGTATAAAAGGTGGTATCTGCGGGAGCTCAGGTCTCCATGGAATACTTGCAGTTTGACCAATCAGGGATCTTTAAATGGGTAAAACTGATGATCCTGTAACCTGGAGGAATCAAGTAAAATATAAGAATAAGTTACCTCATTTGCCAGAATTTATTTTTATATTAAGAGAAGGAAACTAATTCGTATACCTTGTTGAGCAGAAATCCATCCAAACCCAGAGGAACCTCATCTTGTCCCACTCTCCTGATCAGTCTCCAAACCTTTTTTAATCCCAACAGATCTAATGTGACTCACCCTCAGTCCTGTATCATTTAATAGTGCATTCAATCTAATCTAATTCCCTTGGTCACTACTGCAATCTTCCATATCCTCCCTAATTTAATCCCATTTTCCTGCTTACTCCCAATTTACTTTGCCCAGTCGAATACCACTTTCCACATTGTTTTCCATAGTCTAATATTTCATTTAGTCCAATTTCAGTCTCCTGCTCACTCCCCTTACCATTTAAATTCCCAACCCATCTTATCCTACACTCTGCCCCCTATCTGCTTCACTTAGAGAAGGTAAATTCAAATACCATCGACTTAGTTAACTGACAAACTCTCCAGTTCTTGGTTAATGCAAGCAGTGATTGAAGGTCCTCATCTGTCATCTCAAAGTCAAAAATCTGCATCAAAAACAAGTCAAAGTCAAAATGGAACTTCACAGTCTCTGAGCCGGGAGACTGACTAATCCCCAGAAGATACCCCACATCTACATCAGCTGTAACAACTGCTGCCAGTGTCTTCTACCCTCTCCTGAAGACAGGGCTTTACATCAAAGCCCCATAGAAATAAACGAACATTTAGTGCCTTTGATAACTGGAATGCCCCAAAGGAAAGCCACTCAGCTCCTGACCTCATGTGGTGTAAAATTCCAAGCAGTGGAATGTGGTGAAACGGTTAAAAATTATGTCCCAATACATGTGTGAATCTAACCGGAATGGAGGTGTTGCTTAGTCCCGTGTGAATCTTATTACACACCTCCCCGTGTGAATCTTCTTATCTGTATGTAACCAGAATGGAATGTGTTTTTTAGCCTTGCTCTGCTGTTCACATGAATGTTTATATCTGGAAAAGAGTATATCAGCTGGAAAAGTCTCCAGTTCGGTGAGTCTGCTCCGGGGTTACGTTTAACCGCCGAGCGTGGGTTGTTGGCAACCACTCTACGAGAACTGACGGCTCCCAGTTCCGGTAACATGTAGAGTGAGTATAAGCCAGACCCGTTGTGGCGACGCTGCGGGGAATAAAATGCCCATATTCTAGCAGACTCGCCTCTTGGTCGTTTGTCCTGTGTCAGACTACTCTCCTACGAACCTGACCTTGAGAATTTTTTAAAACATTTGGCGCAGCGAGCAGGGTCAATCGCAATTGAGGAGAGATTTTGATACAGAACAATGTTTTGGAAAAAGACTAAGAAACCAGAAGAACAAACTGTGGAGGTCCCGACCGTCCCGGGATGGCATGGATGTGGGCATGTACGTGGCAGTTTGTTTGAGAGAGGATCCCAGTCCTGCCGAAGAACCCCTTGCCTGGGGTACAGCGGAGGATGTGGGCATGTTGGTTGTGGCGACGCTGCGGGGGATAAAATGCTCATATTCTAGCAGACTCGCCTCTTGGTCGTTTGTTCTGTGTCAGACTACTCTCCTACGAACCTGACCTTGAGAATTTTTTAAAACATTTGGCGTAGTCGAGCAGGGTCAATCGCAATTGAGGAGAGATTTTGATACAGAACAATGTTTTGGAAACAATGTTTTTGGCGACGCTGCGGGGAATAAAATGCTCATATTCTAGCAGACTCGCCTCTTGGTCGTTTGTTCTGTGTCAGACTACTCTCCTACGAACCTGACCTTGAGAATTTTTTAAAACACCTCATTACAGCCTTGGTCTAAATATGGACAAAACAGCTGAATTTTAGACATGAGATGAGAATGATAGCCTTTGGCATCAAGGCTGCATTTAACTGAGTGTGACATCAAAGAGCTCTCACAAAATTTGAGTCAATGAAAAACAGGGGGAAACTTTCCACTGATAGAGCCATACATGATGCAAAGCCAGATGCTCATGGTTTTCAGAGGTTAATCAGCAGAGTATCAAAATATCACTGCAGGAGTTTCTCAAGATGATTTCCCAGCCCCAAACATCTTCACCGATGATCAGGTGGTTATTAGAGGTCAGAAGTGGGGATGGTCACTGATAATTGCACAATGTTCAGAACTATTTGCAAATTTTCAGGTCCTATGTTTCCTATGTCCATTGTAACAACACCTGAACAATCTGCAGGGCTCACAAGTGCTAAGCAATGACCAACTCCAACAAAAGAAAAACTGCTGAATCCCTCACTATCATTTTTAAACAAATATTCTTGGAATGTGGATGGCCGTTGTTGCCCAGCACTTAATGGGAGAAAGTGAGGACTGCAGATGCTGGAGATCAGAGTCAAAAGGTGTGGTCAGTGTGGACTTGTTGGGCCTGTTTCCACACAGTAGGGAAACTAATCTAAAAGAATCTGAGGAGCAGGAGAGTTGATGTTTCCAGCGTAAGTTCTCCATCAGGATTTACAGCCCATCCTAAATGTCAGAGGTCAGTTATGGGTCAACTACATTGCTGCAATCTAGAATCACATGTAGGATAGACCATGGAAGCATAGCAGATTTGCTTCTGTAAATATTAGTGAAACAGATGGGTTTGAATGACAAGTAAGAGTTGTTACATGATCTCCAGGAGGAGAACTCTTTAATCCAGATTTTATTGAATTCAAATTCCACCATCTGCCACAGTGGGATTCAATTCCACATTCCCAGAACATTGGCTGTTCCTTCAGTGTTGCTGCATCAAAATCCTAGAATTCCCTCCTTAACAGTACTGGGGATAAACTTACTCTCTAAAACCTGCAAAGCTCACCTATAACCTTCTTGTGGGCAAACAGAGATGGCATCCACAAGTTTTGAGAAGATGGTATCCTTCATTCACCTGGACAGGGCCTAGGTTTAATGTCTCATCTGAAAGACAGACTGAGGGGAGAAGTAAGGATGGGTGGGGGACGGAAGATGACAGGGTTCAACCTGTCCCAACCGATCTTGCTTAGAATAAAGATGACTGGAGTTTTCCAAAATCAAGCTTTGCTTCATTATTTTTGATGGCCAAAATTGTCCATTCCCCAGACACTAGGAACAATGATTTTGTCATATTTTAAAGTTAGAATCTATGGGCATAATGAAGATACAAATATACAAAATAGGAGAAGTTCAGGCCTTCAAGCCTACTCCATCATTCAATAAAATAATGGCTGACCTTTTTGTGTTGCAAATTCCACATTCCCATCTACCCAATAATCTTTAATTCTCTTCTGAACAAGAATTGATCCAGCTCAGCTAAAAAAAATTCAATCACCCCCCGCCCCCCCCCCCCAAACTCAAAGTTCCAAAATCACAGAAAAGAATTCTCATGTCTATCTTGAAAAGGCAATCCCTCAATTTTAAAACAGTGCTTCCTGGATTCACCAACAAGAGGAATCATCCTTTTCACACCCACTTTGTTGAGACCATTCAGGATCTTATACACTTCAATCAAGTCATCCCTCATTCTTCTAAAATCTAGCGGAAATAAACTTCCTCTGTCCAACCTATCTTCGTAAGACAACCTACTCATTCCAGGAATTAGCATGAATTAGAATTAGGTTTTATTGTCATGTATGCTCAAGTACACAAATGCATGAGTACAGTGAAAAGTATACAAAGTTGCTATTCCTGGTGCTCTCTTAGGTACAAAGATACCTAGGTACAAAATCTTAGGTTAAAAAATAGAAAAATAAAGAAATAAGTTAAAAAGTTCAACATTATTGTCCTTCTTAAACTAGAAGTCTGCAGATGGTCCAAACTGGGCTTTCCCCATGAAGGCCCACTCTTCCCCATGCTGGGCACACTTTCACCCACACTGGGCTAAATGCCCCCCACCCAGGACTAACTGGCTAATTTAGTGCAATTTACATGTGACAAAATTTTGAACTTTGCCCTGGAGATACAATAACTCTCATGTAGTACACGATTAGATAATGGACCTCAAAGTGTATTATCTACATTGTGTTTTGGTGCAAAAAACATATTTTTCAGAAATGAAAACTGTGTTTGACAAATTTATCAGAATTCTTCGAGCACGTAACTACACAGGGTTAGCTAGGTTGGGTGGATGGCTGGTTTTGTGACTCATTGTGACCTCAGTTAAATTCCCACACTGAGATTATCATGAACCCAGAGATGTGGTGACCCTTCGGTTAAACTCACCATTGCTGATTCTTTCTCATGAGAAAGCAGCTCTATGGTCCTCTGAAACTATGATGATTTTAGCTTTACTCCACAAGATAAAAACTCATAATGTTGGGGTTATAAGACCATAAGACATAGGAGCAGAAATTAGACTATTCAGCTCATCGAGTTTACTCCGCCATTCAATCATGAGGTTTCTCAACCTCATTCTCCCACTTTCTTCCCATAACCCTTGATCTCTTTGATACTCAAGAACCTATCTATCTCAGTCTTAAATATACTCAATGACCCGGCCTCCACAGCCTTCTATGGCAGTGAATTCCATAGATTCACCATCTTCTGGCTGAAGAAGTTTCTCCTTAGCTCCGTTCTAAATGGTCTTGAGTTTAATGTAGACAGAGGTATGGCTAGCTAAAAGGAAAGAGAGTCACAATAAATGGGAAACTTCCAGGATAGTAAACTGTAACCAGTGGAGTGCCACAGAGATCAGTGCTGTGAGCTCAAATATTTATAATTTCTATTAAGGACTTAGCGAAGGGACAGACTTGCTGATATGAAGATGGAAAGGAAAGCAAGTTGTGAGAAGGATGTAAAAATTTTGCAAGGAGATTAGATACATAAGTAGCAAAAATTGGCAAATGAATGTAATGTCACCCAGTTTGGCAGTACAGTAGAATTAAACAGAATATCATTCAAATGGAGAAAGACTGCAGAATGCTGCAGTTCAGGATGATCAGGGGATTCATGTACATGAACCAAAGAAGATCAGCACAAAGGTACAGCTCGTAATTAGGAAGGTAAATGGATTGTTGACTTTTATTGCAAAGGGTAGACTACTGCAAAAAATACGGAGGTATGGCATTGAGGGTGAGTTGGAGGTTTGGATTAGGAGTTGGCTGGCTGGAAGAGACAGA
>NC_057726.1:414062-426270 GCF_004010195.1 Chiloscyllium plagiosum | reverse complement strand
TGAGAACCTTTTTCCATGTATGGAGTCAGCTATTATGAGGGGGCATAGCTTTAAATTAAGGGGGGGGGGTAGGTATAGGACAGATGTTAGGGGTAGGTTCTTTACTCAGCGAGTCGTGAGTTCATTGAATGCCCTGCCAGTAGCAGTGGTGGACTCTCCGTCATTATGGGCATTTAAGCGGGCACTGGATAGGCATATGGAGGATAGTGGGCTAGTGTAGGTTAGATGGGCTTGGATCGGCGCAACATTGAGGGCTGAAGGGCCTGTACTGCGCTGTATTCTTCTATGTTCTATGTTCTATAATATAAAAGGAGAGAAAGCGCAGGAGAAATTCAACAGGTCTAGTAGCATTTGTTCAGAGAAAAACTGTGGGCGACACGGTGGCACAGTGGTTAGTACTGCTGCCTCACAGCGCCAGAGACCCGGGTTCAATTTCCGCCTCAGGCGACTGACTGTGTGGAATTTGCATATTCTCCCCGTGTCTGCGTGGGTTTCCTCCAGGTGCTCCGGTTTCCTCCCACAGTCCAAAAATGTGCAGGTTAGGAGAATTGGCCATACTAAATTGCCCGTAGTGTTAGGTGCAGGGGTAAATGTAGGGAATGGTGCTCTTCAGTGGGAGGGTGTGGACTTGTTGGGCCGAAGGGTCTGTTTCCACACTGTAAGTAATCTAATCTAAAAACAGAATTAATGGTCCAAGCCCGCCAGTCCTGTAAGAATTGAATGAATGGGGGAAGAGAGTAAGTGTAAGAGAATGTGTGAGAGAGAGAGTCAGCTAGACTCTGATGAAGAGTCATGTCGACTTGAAACGTTTGCTTGCTCTCTCTCCAAGGATGATGTCTGACCAACCGTGTTGGGTCATTGATTACATTCAAAGTCGGGTTATTTGGAGTTGAGGTATGAAAGACACAATCAGATCATGATGTTTTTATTTGGCAAAGCAGGATTGAGGGGCTGTTCCTATTTGCAATGATCTGTTCTTCAGTACTTAGTAAATAGAAAATGGTAACACTTTCTAAATCAAAACAAAGTTGAATTATAAAAATATTGCCTCTTTACTATTTGTGTTGTCATCTGATAGGTCTAGGTTTCTTATCTCCAATAGATTCCACACTTGTTTGCTCCATTCCCAGAGACCATTCCCCATCCAGAAATCCCAATCACCACAAAAATTGTTGTTATTATTTATTCTCTCTCTCTGGGTGATCAGCTAGGCTACTCTTATTGACTGAGCAACTGAGTGACCAACTGGGCAGTCTGCAAGAAATGTTACCTCAGCATTCTCCTGAATCCTTGCAGGTATCACAACTCTTTGGAATAGTTGCTATGTTTCTCTGGACATGAAAATGCAACAAGACCTAGGTATGACAAAGACAATTAATTCTGACGGTGAGACATTTGATGCACACAGAGAATGACTGTGTGAAAGAATTGATCCTAGGACTGGATTTGAATCTTGCTCAGTCATAGGGTGCTTCCTGGAGCACTGTGCATAAAAACAGAGAAATTTAAGCAAGTTTGGCCAACAGCTACAAAGAATGTGAAGAACTCCATGATGGCATGGACAGGTGAACAGACATATTGTATTATGGAGAACAAAGAACAAAGAAAATTTACAGCCCAGAAACAGGCCCTTCGGCCCTCCAAGCCTGAGCCAATCCAAATCTACTGTCTAAATCTGTTGCCCAATTCCTAAGCATCTGTATCCCTCTGCTCCCCATCTACTCATGCATATCTCTATCCACCCTATCTACACCCTTCATGATTTTGTAAACCTCAATCAGGTCCCCCCTCAATCTCCTTTGTTCTAATGAAAACAAACCTAACCTACTCAACCTCTCTTCATAGCTAGCACCTTCCATACCAGGCAACATCCTCGTAACCCTTCTCTGCACCCTCTCCAAATTGTCCACATCCTTTTGGTAATGTGACGACCAGAACTGTACACAGCATTCTAAATGTGGCTGAACCAATGTCTTGTACAATTTTAACATGACTTGCCAGCTCTTATACTCAATACCCTGTCCGATGAAGGCAAGCAAACCATATGCCTTCTTGACCATTCTATCCACCCGTGCAGCAACCTTCAGGGTTCAATGAACCTGAACTCCCAGAGCTCTTCCGTTCATTCACTCTAGAATTAGTCTTGCCTAAATGGATCACCTCACATTTGTCTGGATTCAACTCCATCTGCCACTTTTCATGTATATGACATCAACAGCTCTTCCTTCATTTATCAACGTGGTCACTTCCTCAAAGAACTCTATTAAGTTGGTAAGGCATAATCTCCCCTGCACAAAACCATGTTGCCTATCACTGATAAGCCCATTCTTTTCTAAATATAAATAGATCCTATCCCTCAGTACCTTCTTCAGTAACTTACCCACCACTGATGTCAGGCTCACTGGTCTGTAGTTACCCGGAAAAGCCCTACTGCCCTTCTTGTTCAGGGGAACAACATGAGCAACCTTCCAGTCCTCCGGTAACTCACCTTGTGTTTAAGGATGCCACAAAGGTATCCATCAGGGCCCCAGATATTTCCTCTCTCACCTCCCTCAGCAACCTGGGATAGATCCCATCTGG
Organism: Chiloscyllium plagiosum; assembly: GCF_004010195.1. NCBI lineage: Eukaryota > Metazoa > Chordata > Chondrichthyes > Orectolobiformes > Hemiscylliidae > Chiloscyllium > Chiloscyllium plagiosum. The sequence continues at coordinate 423,690 of NC_057726.1, read as the reverse complement.
TCCTGGGGATTTGTCCACCTTAATAACCTCTAGCCTACCCAACACATCTTCCCTACTTATGTCAACGTGATCCAGACTAATCAAACTTCTATCTCTAATCTCAACATTCATCATGTTCCTCTCCTCAGTGAACACTGATGTAAAATAATCATTCAGAATCTCACCCATTCTCTCAGGTTCAACACACAGCCTTCCTTCATTATCCTTTAGTGGACCAATCCTTTCTTTAGTTACCCGCTTGCTTCTTATATAAGAATAAAATGTTTTGGGATTCTCCTTAATTCTGCTTGCTAAAGCAATTTCATGACCCCTTTTAGCCCGCTTGATTCCTCGTTTAGGACTGGTCCTACTCTTCTGATATTCCTCCAGGGCCCGTTCTGTTCTTAGCTGCCTGGACCTTATGTACGCTTCCCTTTTCCTCTTGGCTGGTCATTCGATTTCTCATGTCATCCACTGTTCACGAATCTTGCCTTTCCTATCTCTTGCCTTCAACGGGACATGCCTATCCTGCACTATCTTTAACCTATCTTTGAAAGCCTCCCACATCTCAAATGTGGACTTCCCTTCAAATAGCTGTGTCCAATCCATATTTCCCAGCTCCTGACTAATTTTGATATAATTGGCCTTGGTCCAGTTTAGTACTCTTCCCTTAGGACCACTCTCATCTTTGACTACAAGTATTCTACAACTTACAGGGTTAGGGTTAGAAGTGCCAGGTCATAGACTTTGAGACAGAAAAGTATGAAAATGAATGTCCAAAAGAAATGCACAAGTACAGTGGAGGGGCAAACTCCTGGAACAAAATGAGAATGCCCTGAAATAGGAGTACAGGATGGAGAAAAGTCATGGAAAGGCCAAGGCAATTTAGCTGTTGGACAGGGAGTACGAAAATAAAGTGGTGCTGAAGGCAATGTCACTGTTAGAGGTTATTTACCTTATCATAGAAGGAACACTGAAATCATGGTGAGGAGAAATTGCTTTTCAGAAAGGGACGTTTAAGGATGGAATATATCTACACATGGAGAAGTTGACGCAGGAATTTTATTGAAACAAATGGGATAATTATTTGAGACACTAAATTCAAGCAAATAGTAGTTCAATGGGGATGATGCAGGCATTGGGATGAGTGAGATTAGTTTAGAATGGATAGACAGTGAAACAATGTCCGTTTCTCAGTCCACTGTTTGTGAATAAGCTTCCTATTAAAAATCTTACATCCATTGCACCTGGGCTGGGCTCTTCTTGTGTTTCTTCGCTATTTGTTTTACCACTGGATCTTTGAGAAGGTCTTTTGGATCTGCGGAATCATTCAATCTGTAACAGGAAATTGTTCATAAATTTATCATTTTCCTCATAATTGGAACCTCCATACCCTGTGGATTGTTCTAAACTCCTAACTGATTATGTGGGACCAGATGTTACTTTTGCTTCCAGCATTATGGTGCTCACATCTCAAACACATAAAAAGGGCAGTACAGCAACTTGACAAATCTCTTTTCTTCAAAATTGAAGGGGGCTGAAAATGTGGTGTGGATAGAAGGGTGGAAGAGCAAGTGGAGCAAGATAGTAAATATGCAGAAAAGTTATGGAAAGGCAAAAATACTTTAGCTGTTGCAAATATGAGCGGGGAATACAAAAATATAAAGGTGCTGAAGGCAAAGATGCTCCAGCCAAAGAGACAAATATCAGCAGAGAGTAGTCATAAATGAAGTATGAAATTTGCTGCAAGTGATAAGGAGATACTGCTTTTGGACTCCAATTTTGTGTTAGCATTTACAAGTAATATGTAATTTGATAAAGTCATATAGCATGGAAACAAACCCTTTGGTTCATGCTGACCAATTTCAAACAGGATAACTACTCAGTTAAAAGACTAAATACTATTTGATTTAATTGAATACATCATGTAAATTAATTAAAAGCAAACTTTTACAGGATAAAGTAGAAAGTAATGTTCCGTAACTATACCATATGGGATCTTCTGCCAACATTTTTTTTCCAGTGTCCACTTGCCTTGGTAAACACAATATAAGGCACGGTGGCACAGTGGTTAGCACTGCTGCCTCACAGCGCCAGAGACCCGGGTTCAATTCCTGCCTCAGGCAACTGACTGTGTAGAGTTTGCACATTCTCCCCATGTCTGCGTGGGTTTCCTCCAGGTGCTCTGGTTTCCTCCCACAGTCCAAAAATGTGCAGGTTAGGTGAATCGGACATGCTAAATTGCCCGTAGTGTTAGGTGCAGGGGTAAATGTAGGGAATGGGTCTGGGTGTATTGCACTTCGGTGAGTCGGTGCGGACTTGTTGGGCCAAAGGGCCTGTTTCCACACTGTAAGTAATTAATCTAATTAAAACAGAACAATGTTATGATCCCAATTGATGTTATTATTAAACAAGTCAGATAATGGACTGAAATCTGGCTTGACAGATCAGACTTAGTTGCTTTTGGAAGTAGCAAGGTTGACTTTCACTGAAACACTGCCTACAATGCTGCAAATTCAGATTTAATAACAAACAGATATTTACGTCGTGAAATAAGTGGAGATCAAATAGGAAAAAAGAGTACAATTTACATATAACACAAATTTAAAGATTTCAAAACACATAGTAAAATATAATACTCCTTTATAGCACTCGCATCAGTTGGAATTTCCTGCTCCTTCACATCCAAAGGATTTAATTTAATTGTGGTTTCGATTCCCCGTTTTAGAATCTAATAGTCTGCTCATGGAGGCTTCATACAATTGAGCTTAGACTTTCTCAGCTGCAAATAACCCCACTGTGGTTTAACCAACTGCTTCAGGTCATGCCAATATGTTACCACCTCCATAATGAGCTTTTAGTTTCTGAAATGCAGTATTACCCATTTAGGTCAACATCTCTGGGTGCATGTAAACTTTGCCAACCGAACAGGCTGTTTCTAATCCAAGATGGTGGTAGATGATATGGCATCTACATTTTAATATGGTTGAGTGGGGGATATGTCAAGCCACAAGGTTGCAGGCTGTGCTGGAGTAGAATACTGCTGCTGTTGTTGGCTCACAGCACCTCATGAATGCTCAGTCTTCAGTTGCTACACCTCTTCAAAGTCTGTCCCATTTAGCCTTGTGATATTGTCACACAATATGATGGAGAGTATTCTCAAGGTGAAGGCAGGACTTCATCTTCAGAAGGACTGTGTGGGCATCACTCTTACTGATATGGTCATGGACAGATACATCTGCAGCTGGCAGATTGGTAAGGATGAGGTTATGTATGCTTTTCCATCTTATTGATTCCCTCAACACCTGCCACAGACCCAGTCTAGCAGCTATATCCATTAGGGGACAATCAGCTCAATCAGTAGTGCTACAACCATGATACTCCTGGCGGTTGATGTTGAAATCTTCCATCCAGACTACTTTTTTCACCATTGCCATTTTCAGTGGTACTTCCAAAACTCATATAACATGGAGGAGAACTGATTCATGAGCTGAGGGAGGACTGTACATGGTAATCAGCAGATTTCATTGCTCATGTTTAACCTGAAGCCAAGAGACTTCAAGATGTGCAGAGCGAATGGTAAGAACTCCCACGGTAATTCCTTTCCTCTCACTATTCCTGTCTTGCTGGTGAGACAGAACATAGAACATAGAACAATACAGCACAGAACAGGCCCGTCGGACCTCGATGTTGCGCCAATCTGTGAACTATTCTCAGCTCGTCCCCCTACACTATCCCAAAATCATCCATGTGCTTATCTAAGAATTGTTTAAATCTCCCTAATGTGGCTGAATTAACTACATTGGCAGGTAGGGCATTCCACGCCCTTACCATTCTCTGAGTAAAGATCCCGCCTCTAACATCTGTTTTAAATCTATTGCCCCTCAATTTGTAGTTATGTCCCCTCATACAAGCTGACATCATCATCCAAGGAAAAATACTTTCACTGTCTACCCTATCTAATCCTCTGATCACCTTGTATGTCTCTATCAAATCCCCTCTTAGCCTTCTTCTTGCCAATGTGAACACACCCAAGTCCTTCAGCCTTTTTTCATAAGACCTTCCCTCCAGACCAGGCAACATTCTGGTAAACCTCCTCTGCACTTTTTCCAATGCTCCAACATCCTTCCTGTAATGGAGTGACCAGAACTATACACACTATTCCAAGTGTGGCCGCACTAGTGTTTTGTAGAGTTGCAGCATGATATTGCAGCCCCAGAACACAATCCCTCTACCAATGAAACCTAACACACCGTATGCCTTCTTAACAGCTCCATCAACCTGGGTGGCAACTTACAGGGACCTATGTACATGGACTCCAAGATCCCTCTGTACATCCACACTACCAAGAATCTTTCCATTGACCCAGTCCTCTGCCTTCCTGTTATTCTTCCCAAAGTGCATCACCTCACATTTAGCGGCGTTGAACTCCATTTACCACCTCTCAGCCCAATTCTGCAGTTTATCCAAGTCCCACTGCAACCTGTTACATTCTTCCAAAATGTCCACTACGCCACCGACTTTAGTGTCATCTGCAAATTTACTAATCCATCCACCTATACCTGCGTCTAAGCCATTTATAAAAATGACAAACAGCAGTGGTCCCAAAACAGATCCCTGTGGCACACCACTAGTAACCAGACTCCAGGCTGAATATTTTCCATCAACCACCATTCGCTGCCTTCTTTCAGAAAGCCAGTTTCTAATCCAAACTGCTAAATCACCCTTAATCCCAAGCCTCACATTTTCTCCAACAGCCTACCATGTGGAACCTTATCAAAGGCTTTACTGAAATCCATGTATACCACGTCAACTGCCCTACCCTCATCTACATGCTTGGTCACCTTCTCAAAAAACTCAATGAGGTTTGTGAGACACGACCTGCCCTTGACGAAACCATGTTGACTGTCTGAAATCAAATTGTTGCTTGCTAGATGATTACAAATCTTATTTCTTATAATCCTTTCCAAAACCTTTCCTACAACAGAAGTAAGGCTCACTGGTTTATAATTACCTGGGTCATCTCGACTGCCGTTCTTGAACAAGCCAGAACATTTGCAATCCTCCAGTTCTCTGGTACTAAACTATAGACAATGACGACTCAAAGATCATAGCCAAGGTTCCAACACCTCCTCCCTAGCTTCCCAGAGAATCCTCGGATAAATCCCATCCGGCCCAGGGGACCTGTCTACTTTCACTCCTTCTCGAATTGATAACACCTGTGCGTAACCAACTTTGATCCTTTCTAGTCTAATATCTGGGGATATACGGGGATGGTGATGTCCTGGACATCATCTGGAAGTGCAATTCTGTAAATATGACAGTAGCCAAGCAATGGGCCTGACATTCTGTGAGACAGCTGTCCCAGATGCATATGGGAAGGACTTTGCAGGTTCCACAGCGCTGTTTCAGGCATTGTCCTTTCCAGTACAGAGGATAATGCTGGGTGGTCTGTCCAGTTTCATTTCTTTGCTGAGAATATCCAGTGATTTGTAGAAAAAGCTGGGAAGTATAGACCAGTAAGCCTAACAATTGTGGTAGGTAAGTTACTTGAGAGATTCTGAGAGGTTAAATATCACAGAACATAGAACAATACAGCGCAGAACAGCGCCCTTATGTTGCGCCAATCTGTGAACTAATCGAAGCCCATCCCCTACACTATCCCATCATCATCCATGTGCCTATCCAAGGATTGCTTAAATCTCCATAATGTGGCTGAGTTAAGTACATTGGCAGGCAGAGCATTCCACGCTCTTACCACTCTGAGTAAAGAACCTGTCTCTGACATCTGTCTTAAATCTATCACCCCTCAATTTGTAGCCATGTCCCCTTGAACAAGCTGACATCATCATCCTAGGAAAAAGACTTTCACTGCCTACCCTATCCATCTCGTATGTCTCTATCAAACCCCCTCTTAGCCTTCTTCTCTCAATGAGAACAGACACAAGTCTCTCAGCCTTTCCTCATAAGACCTTTCCTCCAGACCAGACAACATCCTGGAAAACCTCCTCTGCACCTTTTTCAATACTTCCACATCCTTCCTGTAATAAGGCAACCAGAACTGTACACAACATTCCAAGTGCAGCCGCACTAGCGTTTTGTAGAATTGCAGCATGACATTATGGCTCCGGAACTCAATCCCTCTACCAACAAAACCTAACACATTGTATGCCTTCTTAGCAGCACTATCAATCCGGGTGGCAACTTTCAGGGATCTATGTACATAGACTTTAAGATCCCTCTGCACATCCACGCTACCAAGAATCTTTCCATTGACCCAGTATTCTGCCTTCCCGTCATTCTTACCAAAGTGAATGGGTCTGGGTGGGTTACTCTTTGGAGGGTCGGTGTGGACTTGTTGGGCCGAAGGGCCTGTTTTCACACTGTAGGTAATCTAATCTAACCATACCTGTGCCATAATGTGTAGACTGATTCTAATCTAAAAAATGAATTAACAGAATCTTACACTGATTCATGCAGTTTTTGAGCAAAGTACTATGTAACTCTGCAAGTACAAATTCACCCTACAAACGTATACGTGTATGTGTGCATGTGGGTTTTTGTGTGTGTGTGGGGGGGTGGGGGGGTGGGGGGAGCTGTGAGTGATTTTGAGAGATAGTGTATATGCTTGCATGTGAGTGTAAAGGGGTCTAAGTCTGTGAGAGGGTGTATGTGTGAGTATGGGAGTGTGTGTGTCTGTAGGAGTATATGTGAGTGTGTGTATAGAAGTGTCTCTGTGTATGTGTATGTGCGTGTATAGGAGTGTCTGTGTGCATGTAGGAGTGTCTGTGTGTGGGTATAGTGCAATGGTGGTCACCTGTAATGTGACATGGTTGATGCCCTCCCTATGGGTACCGAACTTAGCTATCAGCCTCTGCTTGGCCCGAAGTCTGCCTTGGAGGATAGTCACCTGAAGGTCCGAGGTTCAATGTCCTGGACCGCTGAAGTGTTCCCCAACTGGGAGGGAACACTCCTGACTGGGCATACATATACACACACATACAAACACTCCTATGCACAGACACACAGACTCACACATGCACCCTCTCACAGACTTAGACGCCTTTACACTGACACACACAACATGTATACACTCTCTCTCACAGAAACTCATAAGGCCCCACCCCTCCCCACCCCACACACACACATTACATACACAGACATAAATAAACATTTGTGAGGTGAATTTGTACTTGCAGAGTTACATAGTACTTTGCTCAAAAACTGCATGAATCCATGTTAATCTAATTTTTGAGATTGGAATCAGTCTAAATGTTATGGCACACACAGGGGCTAACACCTTCAACACATTATCTGGGCTGACACCAATTGTTAAAGTTAACCTGAGAATGCAACTTTTAAAAAAAAATTGTGATTTACATATGAAAGAAGTGAAACTAACATGGTCATTCTAACAGATGAGAAACTTAACAAACAATCCAGGTCTTTTTCAATACATAATTTCAGTTAAATCACACTGTAAATGTTTGGTCTAAGTTCTGTATCTTATGCTCTTACATTCCACAACCACCTGATAAAGGAGCAGCACTCAAAAAGCTAGAGCTTCCAATTAAACCTGTTGGACTATAACCTGATGTTGTGTGATTTTTAACTTTGTACACCCCAGTCCAACACCGGCCTCTCCAAATAAATGCTAACACACAGTACACCTTCTTAACAATCCTATCACCCTGCGTGGCAACTCTCAGGGATCTATGCACATGGACACAGATCTCCCTGCTCATTCTACACTATCAAGAATCTTATCATTAGCCCAGTACTATGTATTCCTGTTACTCCTTCCAAATTGAATCACCTCACACTTTTCTGCATTAAACTCCATTTGCCACCTCTCAGCCCAGCTCTGCAGCTTATCTATGTCCCTCAGTAACCTGCAACATCCTTCCGCACTATCTACACTAAACTCCACCGACTTTAGTGTCATCCTCAAATTTACTAACCCATCCTTTATGCCCTCATCCAGGTCATTTATAAAAATGGCAAACAGCAGTGGCCCCAAAATAGACCACTAGTAACTGAACTCCAGGATGAACATTTCCCATCAACCACCACCCTCTGTCTTCTTTCAGCTAGCCAATTTCTGATCCAAGCCACTAAATCACCCTCAATTCCATGCCTCCGTATTTTCTGCAATAGCCTACTGTGGGAAACCTTATCAAATGCTTTACTACAATCCATATACACCACATCAACCATTTTACCCTCATCTGCCTGTTTGGTCACCATCTCAAAGAGCTCAATAAGGTTTGTGAGGCATGATCTACCCTTCACAAAACTGTGTTGACTGTCCCTAATCAAATTATTCCTTTCTTGATGATTATAATTCTTATCTCTTATAATCATTTCCAACACTTTACCCACAACCAAAATAAGGCTCACTGGTCTAAAATTACCAGGATTGTCTCTACTCTCCTTTTGAAGACTGCAATCCTCCAGTCTTCTGGCTCGATTCCTGTAGACAATGATGACATAAAGGTCAAAGCCAAAGGTCTGCAATCTCCTCCCTAACTTCCCAGAGAATCCTAGGATAAATCTCATCCGGTCCAGTGGACTTAGCTATTTTCACGCTTTCTAAAATTGCTAACACCTCCTCCTTATGAACCTCAATCCTGTTTAGTCTAGTAGCCTGTATCTCAGTATTCTCTTCGACAACATTGCCTTTTTCCAGTGTGAATGTTGACGGAAAATATTCATTGAGTGCTTCTCCTATCTCTTCAGACTCCATGCACAACTTCCCACTATAGTCCTTGACTGACCCTAATCTTACTCTAGTCATTTGTTTATTCCTGACATACCTATAGAAAGTTTTAGGGTTTTCCTTGATCCTAACTGCGAAAGGCTTCTCATGTCCCCTCCTGGCACTTCTTAGCTGTCTCTTCTGGTCTTTCACGGCTAACATGTAACTCTCAAGCGCCCTAACTGAGCCTTCATGCCTCATGCTAACATAAACCTCCTTCTTCCTCTTGACAAGAGATTCAACTTCATTAGTAAACCACAGCTCCCTCACTCAACCACTTCCTCCCTGTATGACAGGTACCTATTTATCAAAGACACGCAGTAGCTGTTCCTTGAACAAGCTCCACAATTCAGTTGTGCAATTATTTAAATGGAGAAAAGCTTTGTTGCAGAGGGAGTCTGGTATTCTTGTGCAAGAATAGCAGAAAACTGGTGTGCAGGTACAGCGGGTAATAAGGAAGGCAGATGTAATTTTATGAGAAGAATAGCGTATAAAAGGAGGTAAGTGTTGATGCAGCTGTACAAGGCATTAGTGAGACCACACATATTATACTGCACAATTTTGGTCCCCTTACTGAGGGAGAATTAGATTACTTTAGATTACTTTACAGTGTGGAAACAGGCCCTTCGGCCCAACAAGTCCACATCGACCCGCCGAAACGTAACCCACCCATACCCCTACATTTACCCCTTACCTAACACTACGGGCAATTTAGTATGGCCAATTCACCTGATCTGCACATCTTTGGACTGTGGGAGGAAACTGGAGCACCCGGAGGAAACCCACGCAGACATGGGGAGAACGTGCAAACTCCACACAGTCAGTCGCCTGAGGCGGGAATTGAACCCGGGTCTCTGGCGCTGTGAGGCAGCAGTGCTAACCACTGGGCCA
>NC_057726.1:402263-413450 GCF_004010195.1 Chiloscyllium plagiosum | reverse complement strand
ATTACGAGGGGGCATTGCTTTAAATTAAGGGGTGGTAGGTATAGGACAGATGTTAGGGGTAGATTCGTTACTCAGCGAGTCGTGAGTTCATGGAATGCCCTGCCAGTAGCAGTGGTGGACTCTCCCTTTTTATGGGCATTTAAATGGGCATTGGATAGGCATATGGAGGATAGTGGGCTAGTGTAGGTTAGGTGGGCTTGGATCGGCGCAACATCGAGGGCCAAAGGGCCTGTACTGCGCTGTATTTTTCTATGTTCTAAAGGCAGCTCAGAAATTATTCACGAGATTGATCCCAAAGAGAGATTGAGCAGTTTCGACCTACACTCTCTAGAGTTTAGAATAATAAGGGGAGATGTAATTGAGCTCTACAAGATGATCAGGGAATTGACGAAGTTGTAAAGAGTATGCTTCCTCATGGAGGGCAATCTTGAACAAGAGTACATTGCTTTAAGATAAGGGGTAGCTGATTTAAAACAAAGATGAGGAAAAATTACTTCTCTCAACAAAGTCAGAGAGTCATATAGCATGGAAACAGACCCTTCACTCCAACTTGTCCATGCCGACCAGATATCCTAAACTGGTCTATAATTACCAGGATTGTCTCTACTCTCCTTTTTGAACAAGGGAACAGCATTTGCTATTCTCCAGTCTTCTGGCTGGACAATTCCTGTAGACAATGGTGACATAAAGGTCAAAGCCAAAGGTCTGCAATCTCCTCCCTAACTTCCCAGAGAATCCTAGGATAAATCTCATCCGGTCCAGGATATCTGGTCAGCAGGGAACTAGCAGGGGGATGGGAACCGGAGGTGTAGTTGCAGTGCACAGGAGGATGAGAGTAGGAAGGACAGGGACAGGATTTCAGGGTCACAGGAATGTGCTGGTAGACAGCGAAATGGTTTGAAGTGTGTCTATTTCAATGCCAGACGTATCTGAAATAAGGTAGGTGAGCTTGCAGCGTGGATAGGTACCTGGGACTTCGATGTTGTGGCCATTTCGGAGATATGGATTGAGCAGGGTGAGGAATGGATGTTGCAGGTTCCAGGGTTTAGATCTTTCATTAAGAACAGGCAAGGTGGTAAAAGAGAGGGAGGTGTAGCCTGGTTAGTCAAGGATAGTATAACGGTGGCTGAGAGAACTTTTGACGAGGACTCGTCTACTGAGGTAGTGTGGGCTGAGGTTAGAAACAGGAGGAGAGGTCACACTGCTGGGAGTTTTTTATAGGCCTTCGCAGAGTTCCAGGGAGGTGGAAGAGAGGATTAGCAAAATTACTCTGGTTAGGAGTGAAAGGAACAGGTCATTATGGGGGACTTTAACTTCCCCAACAATTGACTGGAAATGCTATAACTCCAGTACGTTGGATGGATCAGTTTTTGTCCAATGTGTACAGGAGGGTTTCCTGACACAGTATGTCAAAGGGTCGACAAGAGGGGAGGCCACACTGGATCTGGTGCTTGGTAATGAACCAGGCCAGGTGTTTGATTTGAAAATGAGGTCTGCAGATGCTGGAGATCAGAGATGGAAATGTGTTGCTGGAGAAGCGCAGCAGGTCAGGCAGCATCTAGGGAACAGGAGAATCGACGTTTCGGGCATTAGCCCTTCTTTAGGAAGAAGGGCTAATGCCTGAAACGTCGATTCTCCTGTTCCCTAGATGCTGCCTGACCTGCTGCGCTTCTCCAGCAACACATTTCCATCTCAGGTGTTTGATTTAGCTGGTGAGCACTATGGAGAGATTGACCATTATGCAGTTAGGTTTAGTTTTGCAATGGAAAGGGATAGGTACATGCCCCAGGTCAAGAGTTATCGTTGGGGCAAGGGCAATTATAATGCGATTAGGCAAGAATTAAGATGCATAGAATGGGGTAGCAAAATGCAGGGGATGCAGACAATGGAAATGTGGAGCTGGTTTAAGGAACAGATATTGTGTGTCCTTGATAGGTATGTCCCTGTTAGGCAGGAAGGAAGTGATAAGGTAAGGGAACCGTGGTTTACAACAGAAATTGCATCTCTTGTTAAGCGGAAGAAGGAGGCTTATGTGCTGATGAGGCAAGATGGTTCAGATGAGGCGATGGAGAGTTACAAATCAGCTAGGAAAGATTTAAAGAGAGAGTTAAGAAGAGCAAAGAGAGGGCACGAGCAGTCTTTAGCAAATAGAATAAAGGAGAACCCTAAAGCTTTCTGTAGGTATGTGAGGAATAAAAGGATGATTAGTGTAGGAATAGGGCCAGTCAAAGACAGAAGTGGGACGTTGAGTGTGGATCCTGTGGAGATCGGAGTGGTGCTAAACAAATATTTCTCATCAGTTTTCACTCAGGAAAAGGAGAATATTGTAGAGGAGAAGAATGAGGTACGAGATATTAGACTAGAAAGGATCAAGATTAGTTACGCACAGGTATTATCAATTCTAGAGGGAGTGAAAGCAGACAAGTCCCCTGGGCCGGATGGGATTTATCCGAGGATTCTTTGGGAAGCTAGGGAGGAGATAGCAGAATCTTTGGCTTTGATATTTGAGTCGTCATTGTCTACAGGTTTGGTACCTGAGGACTGGAGGATTGCAAATGTTGTGCCCTTGTTCAAGAAGGGCAGCAGAGATGACCCAGGTAATTATAGACCAGTGAGCCTTACTTCTGTTGTAGGAAAGGTTTTGGAAAGGATTATAAGAAATAAGATTTATAATCATCTAGCAAGCAACAATTTGATTTCAGACAGTCAACATGTTTTCATCAAGGGCAGGTCGTGTCTCACAAACCTCATTGAGTTTTTTGAGAATGTGGCCAAGCATGTAGATGAGGGTAGGGCAGTTGACGTGGTATACATGGACTTCAGTGAAGCCTTTGATAAGGTTCCACATGGTAGGCTGTTGGAGAAAATGCAGAGACATGGAATTGAGGGTGAAATAGCAGTTTGGATTACAAACTGGCTTTCTGAAAGAAGGCAGCGAGTGGTGGTTGATGGAAAATATTCAGCCTGGAGTCCGGTTACTAGTGGTGTGCCACAGGGATCTGTTTTGGGACCACTGCTGTTTGTCATTTTTATAAATGACTTGGACGCAGGCATAGGTGGATGGATTAGTAAATTTGCAGATGACACTAATGTCAGTGGAGTAGTGTACAGTGTGGAAGAATGTTACAGGTTGCAGTGGGACTTGGATAAACTGCAGAATTGGGCTGAGAGGTGGCAAATGGGATTCAATGCAGCTAAATGTGAGGCGATGCACTTTGGGAAGAATAACAGGAAGGCAGAGGACTGGGTCAATGGAAAGATTCTTGGTAGTGTGGATGTACAGAGGGATCTTGGAGTCCACGTACATAGATACCTGAAAGTTGCCACCATGGATAGATTAGATTCTCTACAGTGTGAAAACAGGCCCTTCGGCCCAACCAGTCCACACCGACCCTCCGAAGAGTAACCCACCCAGGCTCATTTCCCTCTGACTAATGCACCTAACACTATGGGGCAATTTAGCATGGCCAATTCACCTAAACTGCACATCTTTGTGACTGTGGGAGAAAACCAGAGCACCCGGAGGAAACCCACACAGACACGGGGAGAATGTGCAAACTCCACACAGACAGTCAGCCGAGGCTCGAATCGAACCTGGGACCCTGGTGCTGTGAGACAGCAGTGCTAACCACTGAGCCACCATGCCACCCACATAGTGCTGTTAAGAAGGCATACGGTGTGTTAGGTTTAATTGGTAGAGGGATTGAGTTCTGGAGCCGCAATATGCTGCAACTACACAACACGCTGGTGTGGCTCACACTTGGAATATTGTGTACAGTTCTGGTCCCCATATTTCAAGAAGAATGTGGGAGCATTGGAACAGGTGCAGAAGAGATTTATCAGGATGTTGCCTGGTCTGGAGGGAAAGTCTTATGAGGAAAGGCTGAGAGACTTGAACCTGTTCTCATTGGCAAGGAGGAGGCTAAGAGGGGATTTGATAGAGACATACAAGATGATCAGAGGATTAGATAGGGTAGACAGTGAAATACTTTTTCCTAGGATGATGATATCAGCTTATATGAGAGGGCATAACTACAAATTGAGGGGTGATAGATTTAAGACAGAGATCAGAGGCAGGTTCTTTACGCAGAGAGTGGTAAGGGCGTGGAATGCACTACCTGTCAATGTAGTCAACTCAGCCACATTAGGGAGGTTTAAACAATCCTTAGAAAAGCACATGGATGATTTTGGGATAGTGTAGGGGGACGAGCTGAGAATAGTTCACAGGTCGGCGCAACATCAAGGGCCAAAGGGCCTGTTCTGCACTGTATTGTTCTATGTTCTAACCTAGTCTCATTTGCCAGCATTTGGTCCATATCCCTCTAAACCCTTCCTATTCATGTACCCATCCAGATGCCTTCTAAAATGTTGTAATCGTACCTACCTTCACCACCTTCCCTGGCAGCACGTTCTATATTCCTACTATGCTCTGTGTGAAAATGTTGCCCCTTAAGTCCCTTTTAAATCTTTCCTTTCTCACCTTAAACCTATCCCTCTACATTTGGACCCCCTACAGTGGGTAAAAGATCTTGTCTACTTACCCTATCCGTACCCCTCATGATGTTATAAAGCTCTATAAGGACACCACTCAGCCTCCGACATTCCAGGGAAAACAACGCCAGCCTATTCAGCCTCTCCCAAGAGTTGTGAATCTGTGGAATTTGCTACCACAGATCGAGGTGTATGGTGGGACATTGAGGAAATTTAAGGAGATAGACCGATTTTTAATTAGTAATGGATTGAACAGTTATGGGGAGTGGGCAGGAAAGTAAAGTTGAGTCCAAGATGTAATCAGGAAAAAGTACAAAATGAGATCAGCCATGATCATGTTATACAGAGGATGGACTGAGTAGTGTGCTCCTGCTCCTATTTCTTCTGTCATGTACTCTGTCCAGCCTGCTTGTGATTTTGAAAACTTGTCTCCGATCTCTTCCTAAAACGTTGACTTCTCCACCTCTTGGCTTGTGTGTTCTCCCAGCTTCCTGCTTGTCTACCTCAGATCTCCTCTCAGCCTCCTTCTCTCCAGAAAGAACAATCCCAACTTCTTCAATCTATCCTCAGAACGGAAGTTTCTCATCCCTGAAACCATTGCTTTAAATTGCTTCTGCAATCTCATTCATATATTCACATATTTCCTATAATGTGGTACCTACAATTGAACATAATACTCCAGCTGAGGCCTACAAGTTCAGCTTCACCTCCCTGTTCTTTTACTCCCTGCCTCTATTAATAAAATCAAAGTCACTGGTTATTTTATTTACCTGCTCTCTCCACATGTCCTGCCACGGTCAATGCACATATCTTTGTGACATCCTTAACCACAGGTGAGGTGCCGGAGGACTGGAAGGTTTCTCATGTTGTGCTCCTGTACAAGAAAGGTAGTAAGGATATTCCGGGTAACTACAGACCAGTGAGCCTGACGTCGGCGGTGGGAAAGTTGCTGAGGCAGGTACAGTGGGATAGGATCTATTTATGTTTAGAAAAGAATGGACTTATCAGTGATAGGCAACATGGTTTTGTGTGGGGGAGATTGTGCCTTACCAAATTAATAGAGTTCTTTGAGGAAGTGACCAAGTTGATAGATGAAGGAAGGGCTGTTGATGTCATATTCATGGACTTTAGTGAGGCATTTGATAAGTTTCCCCGTGGTAGACTAATGGAGTAAGTGAAGTCACATGGTGTGCAGGGTGTTCTAGCTAGGTGGATAAGGAACTGGTTGAGCAACAGGAGACAGAGAATAGTAGTTGAAGGGAGTTTCTCGAAATGGAGAAAGGTGACTAGTGGTGTTCCACAGGGGTCAGTGCTGGGGTCACTGTTGTTTGTGATATACCTAAATGATCTGGAAGAGGGCACTGTTGGTATGATCAGCAAGTTTGCATAAGGCCAATGAAGGCAAGCATACCATATGCCTTCTTGACCACTCTATCCACTTGTGCAGCAACCTTCTGGGTACAATGGACCTGCACTCCCAGATCTCTCTGCTCATCAACTTTTCCCAAGGCTCTTCGGTTCATTGCATAATTCGCTCTATAATTAGACTTCACAAAATGCATCACCTCACATTTGGCTGGATTGAGCTCCATCTGCCACTGCTCCACCCAACTCTCCAGTCTATCTGCATTCTCCAGTATTCGTTGACAGTCCCCTATGCTTTCTGCTGCTCCACCAATCTTCAGGATGTTTCCACTGGTGTGTGAAACTAGGACAAGAGGGCATAGCCTCAAAATTGGGGAGCAGATTTAGGACTGAATTAAGAAGGAACTTCTTCACCCAGAGGGTTGTGAATCTATGGAATTCCCCACCCAGTGAAGTGGTTGAGGTTCCCACGGTAAATGTTTTTAAAGCTAAGATAGATAATTTTTTGAAGAGTAAAGGAATTAAAGGTAATGGTGAGAGGGCGGCTAAGTGGAGCGGAGGCCACAAAAAGACCAGTGATGATCTTACTGAATGGCGGAACAGGTTTGAAGGGCCAGATAGCTCCTAGTTCTTATGTTCTATGCTTCCTTAGAAACAGGGCCCCAAAACTGCTTACAGTTTCTGCTCTAGTATTCTAGCCTTTTGAAATGAATGCTGACATTGCATTTGCCTTCCTAATCACCAACTGAACCTACAAGTTAACCTCAGGAGAGTTGTGAAGTATGACTCCCAAGTCCCTTTGTGCTTCAGATTTCCAAAGTCTTTCCCCGTTTCAAAAATAGTCTATGCTTCTATTCTTTCTACAAAGTGCATAATCTCTCACTTTCCCACATTGTATTGCATCAGCCACTTTGCTCACTCTCCTAGCCTGGCAAGTTCTTCTGCAGCGTCCCTGCTTCTTCAACACTACCTGTCCCTCCACCCAGTTTTGTGTCATCTGTAAGCTTAGCAACATTGCCCTCAGTTCTGATCTTTAATGTATGACATGAATAATTATGGTCTCAACACAAACTCCTATGGAACTCCACTAGTCACAGGCTACTATCCTGAAAAAGACACGTTTATCCTTATTCTCTGCCTTCTGCCAGTCAACCAATCCTCAAACCATGCCAGTATCTTGCCCTTAATACCATGGACTCCAAACTTATTTAGCAGCCTCCTGTGTGACACCTTGTCAAAGGCCTTCTAGAAATCCAAATAGACCATGCCCACTGTCTCTCCTTTGTCTAATTTGTTTATTACCTCCTCAAAGAATTCTAACAGATTTGTCAGGCATGATCTCCTCTTGATGAAGCTGTGCTGACTCAGCCCTATCTTACCACATCTCATTCTTAATAATGAATTCTAAAACCTTACTAGTGACCAAGCTCAGGCTAACCAGCGTATAGTTTCTGGTCATCTGCCTCCTTTCCTTCTGAAACAGGGCTGTTAGTTAGCAATTTTCCAGTTTTCCCTCAGCTCTCTGCTTCAGAACTCTGAGGTCTAGTCCGTTTTATCTGGTGATTCATCCACCTTCAGACCTTTTCACTTCCCCAACACTTCCTTAGTGATGACCACTACAGAGATGTCTACCCCCTGACTCTCTTAAAGTCTGGTATGCTGATTTCTTCTATCGTGAACACTGATGCAAAGAACCTATTCAGTTTCTCCGCCATTTTTTGTTCCCATTACTATTTCTCCAGGCTCATTTTCCACAGTCTACTCTTGCCTCTCTCATACCTTTTATATACCTTAAAAAGCTCTTGTAATTTATTTACATTACTACCTAGCATAATCTCATATTTCATCTTCCCCTTTATTGCTTTTTTAAAATTATTCTTTGTTGGTCTTAAAAGGCTTCCTAATCACCGTCATATTTGAAATCTTTTTTGCTTCTATGTTGTTCCTGATTTCCGTTGTCAACTATGTTTGCCTTGCCCGCCCCTTAATTGTGTATCATTATATGTGATTCTAGCTTTACCCTCTCAAACTGCAGGGTGAATTTTATCAGATTATGGTCACTGGTCCTGAGGGGCTCCTTCATCTTCAGCTCCCTAATTGAGTCTGCCTCATTATACATCAACAAATTCAGAATTTTCTGTTCTCTCTTGTGGGCTCTACTACAAACTGCTGCTGCTGCTGTAAGAGATAATTCGGACACTTCCCATAAATTCATTTTCTTGAGATCCGCTATCAATCTGATTTTCCCAGCCTGCAGATTTAAATCCTCCATGATTACTGTGCTTTTCTTACATGCCTTTTCTATCTTCTGATTTATTTTCTGCCCCACATTCTGATACTGCTAGGAGGCTTGTACAGAACTTTCTTCAAGGTCTTTTTCCATTTGCAGCTCCAGAACTCTACCCTCACAGAATCTATGCCTTCCAGTTCTATATCACTTCTTGCTATTGACTTAATTTAATTTACTAACAAGGCAATGCTGCCCCCTCTACCCATCCTTTCGATAGGACGTGTATCCTTAGATATTTAGTGCTCAGCCCTGATCCCCTTAAAGCCACATTCCTGTGATGCCTACATTATACCAATTTCAATCTGTGCTACAAGCCCATTTACTTTGTTTTATATACTGCGCACATTTAAGTACAACACCCTCAAGTTCTGCATTGTTTGCTTCCCTTTCTCATAGTTGTCCCCTCATCTGCTGTGCCTCAAGTTATATTCCTGACCCTTTCTATATTATCTGTCCTATTACTTGCTTTGGAAACTTTAAGGATTTCTCCTTTGACATTTTCCTTATTTTTACATGCGTTGACTCTCATCCACCACCTATCCGCCCACTGCACAAACTTGTCAACGTGCTTTTAGAGTTCTTACTGACCTCCTTACAGTTTACAATTCACCCAAGTGTTATCTGCAAACCTGGAAATTCTGTTGTGCACACCAAGATCCAGATCACCAATGCCTATCAGGAAAAGTAAGGGCCTAAAACTGATCCCTGAGGAATTCAATCCCAAAAAATGCATTGATCCATCTGTTTTCTATAACTCAGTCAATTCTGTATCATTGTTGTCACTGTCCCTTTAATAACATATCCTACAACATTCCTCACAAGTTTGTCGTGAGACATTGTGTTAGATGTCTTCTGGAAAATCATGTTTACCATGCCATAAGCGTTACTGTTCATCAAACCTTTCCGTTACCTCTTCAAAATCTCCAACATGTTAGTTAAACACAATTTCCCCTTTTGAAACCCCCTTACTATGTCATATTCCAGCACCATCCTGAGCTTTACAATATAATAGTCACTGCCTCTAAGTGACATTAGATCCACTTGGCCAATTCCAAGGACTAGGTCCAACAGTGGACCTTACTGGACTGGACAAATACTACTGTAGGATATTCTCCCTAATACAATCTGGGAACACTTGCCCCTCACTGATTGTGACTACCAGCATCCTAATCTATATATTTGGGTATCGGAAATCCCCCATTATAATTGCTCTGTAATGTTGGTAATTCTCTGTAATTTCACTGCAGACATGTTCCACTACATTCTTCCCATTGGTTGGCAGTCTCTGGACTACACCGAACAATGTAATTGCATCCTTTTTATTCCATAGTTCTAGCCAAATTGACTCACCCTTCAACTGTCCACCCTATCTAACCCTCTGATTGTCTTCTACGTCTCAATTAAGTCACCTCTCAACCTCCTTCTTTCCAATGAAAACAGCCTCAGTTCCCTCAGCCTTTCCTCGTAAGACCTTCCTTCCATACCAGGCAACATTCTAGTAAATCCCGACCAGAACTGTACGCAAGTTTTGTACACCTGCAACATTACCTCATGGCTCCGAATCTTAATCTTTCTACCAAGAAAAGCTAACACACCGGATGCCTTCTCAACAACCCTGGGTGGCAACTCTCAGGGATCTATGTACATGACACATGATCTATGTACATGATCTGAATTCCATATTTTGTGCAATAGCCCACCGTGTGGAACCTTATCAAACACCTTATTGAAGTCCATATACGCCATATTAACTGCTTTACCTTCATCCACCTGTTTTGTCACCTTCTTGAAGAACTCAAAAAGGTTAGTTAGGCACGGTGGCACAGTGGTTAGCACTGCTGCCTCACAGCGCCAGAGACCCGGGTTCAATTCCTGCCTCGGGCGACTGACTGTGTGGAGTTTGCACATTCTCCCCGTGTCTGCGTGGGTTTCCTCCGGGTGCTCCGGTTTCCTCCCACCGTCCAAAAATGTGCAGGTCAGGTGAATTGGCCACGCTAAATTGCCCGTAGTGTTAGGTGCAGGGGTGAATGTAGGGGAATGGGTCTGGGTGGGTTGCACTTCGGCGGGTCGGTGTGGACTTGTTGGGCCGAAGGGCCTATTTCCACACTGTAAGTAATCTAATCTAAAATCTAATCTAGGCACGACCTACCCTTCTCAAAACCGTGTTGACTATCCCTAATCAAACTATTCCTTTCCAGATGATTTCAAATCCTATCTCTAATAACCTTTCCAACACCTTACCCACAACCAAAGTAAGCTCACTGGCCTATAATTACCAGAGTTGGTCTGACTCCCCTTCTTAAACAAGGGAACAACATTTGATATCCTCCTGTCTTTTGGCACTATTCCTGTCGACACTGATGAGAGAAAGATCAAAGTCAAAGGCTCTGCAATCTCCTCCCTGGCTTCCTAGAGAATCCGAGGAGAATGAGTTTTTTGAAGAAGTAACAAAGAAGATTGAAGAGGGCAGAGCAGTAGATGTGGTCCATATGGACTTCAATAAGGCGTTCAAAAAGGTTCCCCATGGGAGACTAATTAGCAAGGTTAGATCTCATGGAATAAAGGGAGAACTAGACATTTGAATTCAGAACTGGCTCAAAGAAGACAGAAGGTAATGGTGGAGGGTTGTTTTTCAGACTGGAGGCCTGTGACCAGTGGAGTGCCACAAGGATTGGTGCTGGGTCCTCTACTTTTTGTCATTTATATAAATGATTTGGATGGAGGCATAAGAGGTACAGTTAGTAAATTGGCTGATGACACCAAAATTGGAGGTGTAGTGGACAGCGAAGAGGGTTACCTCAGATTACAACAGGATCTGGACCAGATGGGCCAATGGGCTGAGAAGTGGCAAATGGAGTTTAATTCAGATAAATGTGAGGTACTGCATTTTGGGAAAGCAAATCTTAGCTGGACTTATACACTTAATGGTAAGGTCCTAGGCAGTGTTGCTGAACAAAGAGACCTTGGAGTGCAGGTGGATAGGATAGTGAAGAAGGCATTTGGTATGCTTTCCTTTATTGGTCAGAGTATTGAGTACAGGA
>NC_057726.1:389740-402183 GCF_004010195.1 Chiloscyllium plagiosum | reverse complement strand
TTGCCAGGGTTGGAGGATTTGAGCTATAGGGAGAGGCTGAACAGGCTGGGACTGTTTTCCCTGGAGCATCAGAGGCTGAGGGTTGACCTTATCTCGGTTTACAAAATTATGAGGGGCATGGATAGGATAAGTAGACAGAGTTTTCCCTGGGATCGGGGAGTCCAGAACTAGAGGGCATAGGTTTAGGGTGAGAGGAAAAACATATAAAAGAGACCTAAGGGGCAACTTTTTCACGCAGAGGGTGGTACGTGTATGGAATGAGCTGCCAGAGGAAGTGGTGGAGGCTGGTACAATTGCAACATTTAAGAGGCATTTGGATGGGTATATGAATAGGAAGGGTTTGGAGGGATATGGGCTGGGTACTGGCAGGTGGGACTAGATTGGGTTGGGATATCTGGTCGGCATGGACGGGTTGGATCAAAGGGTCTGTTTCCATGCTGTACATCTCTATGACTCTATCTATGACCTAAATCCCATCCAGCCCAGGGGTCTTATCTATTTTCAGATCTTCCAAAATTACTAATACCTCCTCTTTGTCAACCATAATTTTATCTAATCTAGTAGCCCGTATCTTCGTATTCTCACTAACATTGTTCTTTTCCAATATGAATACTGATGAAAGTAATCATTAAGCGCTTCCCCTATGTCCTCAGATTCCACACACAACTTCTCACTACTGTCTTTGATTGGCCCCAATCTTACAGTAGTCATTCCTTTATTCCTGATATACTTCTAGAAGGTTTTAGGATTTTCCTTGATCCTATCCGCCACAACTTCTCATGTCCCCTCCTGGCTCTTCATGCCTCATCCTCACATAAGTCTTCATCTTTCTCTTGACAAGAGCTTCAACATCTTTAGTAAGCCATGGCTCACTCTCTCGACAACTACCTCCCTGCCTGATAGGTATATACTTATCAAGGACCCACAGTAGGTGTTCCTTGAATAAGGTCCATACCCTGCAGTTTCCTTCCCCATCCTATGCATCCTAAATCTTGCCTGATCGCATCATAATTGCCTTTCGCCCAGCTTTAATCCTTGCCTTGCAGTATATACCTATCCTTTTCCATCGCGAAAGTAAACATAACTGAATTGTGGTCACTATCACCAAAGTGCTCACCAACTCCAAATCTAACACCTGGCCAGGTTCATTACCCAGTACCAAATCCAATGAGGCCTCACCCCTTCTTGGCCTGTCTCCATACTGTAGAAACCCTCAGGAAACCCTCCTGCACACATTAGGTGGGTCAGTTTTTGTCCAAAGTACTTGAACAATAGTATTCCCAGTCAATATTTGGAAAGTTAAAGTCCCTCATAACAACTACCCTGTCACTCTTGCTCCTATTGAGAATCAGCTTTGCTATCCTTTCCTCTACATCTCTGGAACTATTCGGAGGCCAATAGAAAACTCCCAACACGGTGACTTCTCCTTTGTTTCTAACCTCAGCCCATACTACCTCAGCAGATAAGTCCTCAAACGTCCTTTCTGCCATTGTAATACTGTCCTTGACTAATAACGCCACTCCTCCCTCTCTTTTACCATCTTCTCTGTTCTTACTGAAACATCTAAATCTTGGAACCTGCAACAACCATTCCTGTTCCTGCTCTATCCATGTGTCTGAAATGGTCACAACATTGAAGTCCCAGGTACCAACCTATGCTGCACGTTCACCCACCTTATTCTGGATGCTCCTGGTGTTGAAGTAGACACACTTCAAACCACCTTCCTGCTTGTGATCTTGAAACCATATTTCTGACCTCACTACTCTCAATCTCCCGGACACGAACTACAATTTAGGTTCCCACCCCCCTGCTGAATTAGTTTAAACTCTCCTGAAGAGCATTAGTTAAAAATCCCCCCCAGGATATTGGTACTCCTCTGGTTCAAGTGTAGACCATCCTGTTTTTTGAGGTCCCATTTATCTCAGAATGAGCCCCAATTATCCAGGTATCCAAACTCTCCCTCCTGCACCATCCTTGTAGCCACGTGTTCAATTCCTCTCTCTCTCCCTGTTCCCTGCCTTGCTAGCACTTGGCACAGGTAACAAACCAGAGATAACAACTCTGTTTGTTCGAGCGCTAAACTTCCACCCTAGCTCCCTGAATTTCTGTCTTCAATCCCCATCCCTTTTCCTACCTATGTTGTTAGTGCCTACGTGGATCACGACTTGAGGCAGTAGTTTAGAATTAAGCAAATGAGCATAAAGGGATTAATCAAGAAAGGGAAAAGAGAGTAGCAGACTGAGATTGAAGGGAACATAAAAACTTACTGTCTAAGTTTCTATAGTTTGTCGACTGGAATTCTTTGAGAATGTAATGAGAAGAGTTGATGAGGGAGAACCAGTGGATGTGATTTATTTGAACTTGCAGGAAGCGTTCGATAAAGACCCACATAAGAACTTAGCACTTAAAATTAATGCACGTGAGATTGAGGCGTGCATTGAGATAGTTCAAAAACTGGTTGGCAGACAGGAAACAAAGAACAGGGATAAACAGGTCTTTTTCTGAATGGCAGGAAGTGACTAGTGGGGTACTGCAAGGATATGTATTAATGATTCACATATTTGGAAGTAAATGTAAACTCACTGAATTTGCAGATGATGCAAAGCTGGGTGTGAGGGTAAGCTGTGAAAAGTAGATAGATTTGAACAAGTTGAGCAAGAGGTCAAGTGTGAGTAAATTCTGCCCCTAAGAACCATTTCCAATAATTTCCCTTTCATTTATGTAATGCTCACTAGCCTATAAATACCTGGATTATCCCTGTTGTCCTTCTTAAATGAAGGAAAAACACTGGTTATTCTTCGGTCTTCTGGGACCTCACCTGTGGCTAAACAGGACACAAAGATTTCTGTCAAGACCCCAGCAATCTCCTCTCTCATCTTCCTCAGTATCCAAGATAGATTCGATCAGGCCTTGAGGTCTTTTCTATCTTAATGTCTTTCAAGATACCTAACACCTCTTCCTTCTTAATATTGTCATGCCTTAGAATATGAACATAACCTTGCCTAATTTTCCCCAATCTAATTTCTCCAGTTCCTGCCTAATACTGTTATAATTAGCCTTGCACCTATTTTGCACTTCACCCAAGGGCCAGTCTTATCCTTATCCATAACTATCATAAAACGTACGGAATTATGATCACTGTTCCCAAAGTGCTCCCCCAATGAAACTTCAATCGTGTGGCCAGGTTCATCCCCCAATGCAAGGTCTGGTATGGCCCTTTCCTTCATTGGACTGTCTATATATTGTTTCAAGAAACATTCCTGGATGTACCTCATAAATTCTGCCCCATCTAAGTCCGTGATGCTAAGGGAGTCTCAGTCAATACTGGGGAAGTTAAAATCACCCACTACAATGATTCTGTTATTTTGCATCTTTTTATGACCTGCTTACATATATGTTCCTCTGCCTCTGCTGGCTATTGGAGACCTGTCGTACAACCCCATTATAGTGACTGTACCTTTCATATACCTAAGCTCTACTCATATGGCCTCGTTGGATGAACCCTCCAAGATGTCCTCTTTTAGCGCAGACATGACATTCTCCTTAATCAGTACTGCAACACCCCTCACCCCTTTTACAGCCTCTCTATCATGCCTGAAACATCTAAACCCTGGAACACTGAGCTACCAGTCCTGCCCTGCTCTCAACCATGTTTCTGTAATGGCTACAACAATGTTGTCCTTCACAGTGAAAGTATTCAAGTATAGTTTCACAACATTGGGGATATGATGTTGTGGCCATAATGGAGATGTGGGTTTCACAGGGACAGGGATGGTTGCTTGATGTTCCAGGGTTTAGAACATTTAAAAAGAACAGGGAGGGTGGAAAAAGAGGAGGGGGTGTAGCATTGCTAATCAGAGATTGCATCACAGCTACAGAAATGAAGGTTGTGGAGGAAGGTTTGTCTACTGAGTATGGGTGGAAGTTAGGAACAGCAAGGGAACAGCCACCACATTGGGGGTTTTCTACAGACCCCCTAATAGCAGTAGAGAGATTGAAGATCTCATAGGCGGGCAGATTCTGGAAAAATGCAAAAGTAGCAGGGTTGTAGTTATGGGTGAGTCCAATTTCCCAATATCAACTGGAACCTCCTAGGTGCAAATGGTCTGGATGGAGCTGTTTTTGTCAGGGTGTTCAGGAGGGTTTCCTTACTCAGTATGTAGACAGACCGATGAGGGGAGAGGCCATTTTGGATTTGGTGCTCGGCAACGAGCCACTGATGGGTGAGTCCCGAACCAGAGGACACAGTTTAAAAATAAGGGGTAGGCCACTTAAAACAGAGTTGAGGGGAAACTTCTTCACCCAGAGAGTGGTGGGTGTATGGAATGCTCTGCCCCAGAAGGCTGTGGAGGCCAAGTCTCTGGATACTCTCAAGAAAGAGTTGGATAGAGCTCTTAAGGATAGTGGAATCAAGGGTTATGGGGATAAGGCAGGAACAGGATACTGACTGAGGATGATCAGCCATGATCATAATGAATGGTGGTGCTGGCTCGAAGGGCAGAATGGCCTACTCCTGCACCTATTGTCTATTGTCTATTGACAGGTGTTAGATCTCGTGGTGGGAGAGCACTTTGGTGAAAGTGATCGCAACTGCCACATATTTAGCATAGCCTTGGAGAGTGAAAGGTGCAGTTACCGAGGGAAGACATTTAATTGGGGAAAAGGAAATTATGACGCTATCAGACAGGAGTTGGGAAGTACAGATATGGAGCAATTGTTCCACAGAAAGGGCACAGCAGACATGTGGAGACTGTTTAAGGAGCAGTTGTTGCGAGTGATGCACAACTTTGTTCCTCTGAGACAAGTAAGAAGGGATAAGATTAAGGAATCTTGAATGACAAGAACAGAGGAGCTTCTCGTCAAAAGGAAGAAGGCAGCTTACGTAAGGTGTAGGAAGCAAGGATCCAGCACAGCTTTAGAGGATTACAGGCTTGCTAGAAAGGAGCTCAGAAATGGACTGAGGAGAGCCAGGAGGGGGCACGAAAAAGGCTTGGCAAGAAGGATTAGGGAGAACCCAAAGGCATTTTACTCATACATGAGAAATAAGAGAATGATCAGGGAGAGGGCAGGGCCGATCAGGGATAGCAGAGGGAACTTGTGCATGGAGTCTGAGCAGATAGGGGAAGACCTAAATGAGTTTTTTGTTTCAGTTTTCATTAAGGGAAGGGATCTTGTTGTAAATGAAAACTTAGAGGAGCTGGGATACAGTCTTGACCAGATTGATGAAGATGATGTGCTAGAAATTTTGGAAAACATTAAGATTGGTAAGTCCCCAGGGCCAGACCAGATTTATCCTAGGTTGCTAAAGGAAGCGAGAAAGGAGGTTGCTAAGCCGCTAGCGAGGATATTTGCCTCCTCCCTCTCCACGGGAGTCGTACCGGAGGATTGGAAGGAGGCGAATGTTGTTCCACTTTTCAAGAAGGGGAATAGGGAAATCCCTGGCAATTACAGACCAGTCAGTCTCATGTCTGTGGTCAGCAAGGTTTTGGAAAGAATTCTGAGGGATAAGATTTATGACTATTTGGCAAAGCATAGTGTGATTAAAAGTAGTCAGCATGGCTTTGTGAGGGGCAGGTCATGCCTCACAAATCTTATTGAGTTCTTTGAGGAGGCGTCAAGATAGGTTGACGACGGTCAAGCAGTGGATGTGGTGTATATGGATTTCAGCAAGGCATTTGATCGTGTTCCCCATGGTAAGCTCATTCATAAAGTCAGGAAGTATGGGATGCAGGGAGATTTGGCTATCTGGATTCAGAATTGGCTGGCTGACAGAAGGCAGAGAGTGGCTGCAGGTGGAAAGTATTCTGCCTGGAAGACAGTGTTGAGTAGAGTCCTGCAGGGTTCTGTTCTTGGGCCTCTGCTCTTTGTAGTTTTTATAAATGACTTGAATGAGGAGGTTGAGGGGTGGGTTAGTAAATTTGCAGATGACAAAGGTTGGAGGTGTCGTCGATATTATAGAGGACTACTGCAGGCTGCAGCGTGACATAGACAGGAATGCAAAGCTGAGCTGAGAAATGGCAGATGGAGTTCAACCTGGATAAATGCGAAGTGATGCATTTTGGAAGGTCTAACTCGAATGCTGAATATAGGATTAAAGACTGGATTCTTGGCAGTGTGCAGGAACAGAGGGATCTGGGTGTGCAAGTACATAGATCCCTCAAAGTTGCCACCCAAGTGGATAGGGTTGTTAAGAAAGCATATGGTGTTTTGGCTTTCATTAACAGGGGGATCGGTTTTAAGAGCTGCGAGGTTTTGCTGCAGCTCTACAAGTCCCTAGTGAGACCACACTTGGAATATTGTGTCCAGTTCTGGTTGCCCTACTATAGGAAAGGTACAGGGGCTTTGGAGAGGGTGCAAAGAAGGTTTACCAGGATGCTGCCTGGACTGGAGGGCTTGCCTTATGAAGAAAGGTTGAATAAGCTCAGACTTTTCTCTCTGGAGAGAAGGAGAAGAGAGGTGACCTGACCGAGGTGTACAAAATAATGCGAGGAATAGACAGAGTCAATAGCCAGAGACCTTTCCCCAGGGCAGGATTGACTGGTACGAGAAGCCATAGTTTGAAGATATTAGGAGGAAGGTATAAAGGAGATGTCAAAGGTAGGTTCTTTACAGAATTGTGAATGTATGGTATGCATTGCCAGCTGTGGTGATGGAAACATAGTCATTGGGGACAATTAAGCGACTGCTGGACATGTACATGGATAGCAGTGAGTTGAGGGGTGCGTAGGTTAAGTTACTATATTTTACATTAGGATTAAGTCTCGGCACAACATCATGGGCGTAAGGGCCTGTTCTGTGCTGTATTTTTCTATGTTCTATAGGAGCAGGAATGACTTGCTACAATCGTACATCATATTCCAGACTATACCATGAATATTGTGGATATTTTATCTCCTTATCAGATGAAGGATGTTCTTGCTATACAGGAAGTGCAATGAAGGTTCACCTGATTCCTGGGATGGTGGGAGTGACATGAGTTCAGAAGAATGAGAAGGGACCTCATAGAAACCTGAAATATTCTAACAAGACTAGACAGGTTTGATACAGGAAGGATCTTCCTGATGACAAGTCTAGAAGCAGGGGTCGCAGTCTGAGGTCATGAATTAAAAAAACAGTGAGTAAAAGCGGGAACAGGCCATTGAATTGGATAATCAAGATCACAATGAAAGGTGAAGCAGTGCAAGAATGGCTGAATGGCCTACTTCTATTCCTCTTTTCTATGTTTCAATGTTTTTAAATTGGCAGATTAACTGTCTTTTCTGGAAATTGCATCGGATCTGGAAAGAGCCATGAAAGAGGACAGTATTAGTCGTGGAGTATTCTCCCATCACACTCACAGAGTACGACCTGGAGACCCAAGAGGACTAAATGCCATCAGTGCAATATCTCTGGATGCACAGAACTCCACCGGTTCAGCCTGAGTCAGATATGGATGAAGTTCCACCTGTAAACAAGAATGGCAGAGAGAACAAAGTCAGATAATGATGAGAAACTCATATCGAGATACTAATCTCTCTGCCCCTTCCCAATTTTGAGCTTCCTGCCAAAGTATTCTGATGCAGTTACTCAGATCCAATTTGCTTAGTCTCAGAATAAACTCCTTTGACATATTTAACATAGTGCCAAGTCCATCTGCCTCCCACTCCTCACCAAAGTCAATGGTCTGTCAGGAAAAAAACTACTGTCTACAGTTTTTTAATAGGCAATGAGCAGTTAATAGATTAGTAATGTAATGTCTGCCCTTCAGAAACAGGAAGTGCTGCCTCAGAGAGCTGAAAGCCACAGGTTAGCAGCTCTCTAGTACCTGCAACCCAATAAAGAATAAACCTAAGAATATATCGACAGTCAAGATTAGATACAACAAAGATAACAAAAAACTACACTAAAAATTCTGTAGCTGAACAAAGTAATAGATAGCACACATTGATTTGAGTAAAAATGTTTTGATAGCTATTACACAGATGTGTCTGCTTCATGACTAGGATTGGGTCCTGAATATAATGGAACATATGATAGTCAAGAAAAAAAGAAAGTTAGAAATAGAAAGGTGGAGGAGTAGCAATTTAATCAAGAATGGCATTAGTGCAATAGTTATGAACAACCTTGGTTCAGGACATCAGGATGTAGAATTGGTTTTAGTAGAGGTGACGATTAGAAGAGGAAAGATGTCACTACTGAAAGATGTCTACAGGCTTCCTAACAGAAATCAGAGTGTGCGTCAAAGTGTACAATAAGAAACATTGTGCTTGTGATCAAGGGATGGCAATAACCATGGGTGATTTTAATCTACATATACATTGGAAAAATCCGACTGACAATGGGTGCATGGTTGATGATTTTGCAGAATACTTTCAAGGTAATTTCTTAGACCAGACATCAGGTTATATTAGACCTGCTATTAAGTAATGTGACAAGATTAGCTAATTAACCTCAGAGCAAAGGCATCCCCAGGTGTTACCACCTGCATCACTGAATTTTACAATCAGTTCAAAAGCGAGAGAACAGTGGGTCTGAAATGTAGCCTTTTAAACTTAAATAAGAGTAACTATATGGGAGATAGCTGGAGTGAATTGGGATATTAGGCCACGGGACAGATCAACAGAGAAATAGCGACATTTATGGTGATGCTTTTAAAAACTCAGAATAAGTAAATTTATGTAATAAAGATTTCTAAGGGGAGGACCATCATCAATTAAAGTAGTTCTACAAAACATCAACTGAAGGAAAAAGCATATGATAATGTGAAGATAAGTAAAGGGTTAAATCAGGAGTTTCTGAAGATTTTTAAAAAGCAAAGAAAGTAAAGTGAGTGTTGGTTCTCTAGAGAATGAGAATGAAGAGTTAATAATAGATAATAAGGAAATGGCAGCTGAAATGGACAAATAGTTTGCTTCTTTCACCATAAAGGGCACAGAAAAACTTCAGTAAAATTGTAAATCAGGAGGTGGAAGGGGGAGAGGAACGCAGTGCAATTACAATCACTAAGAGGTGGTACTGAACAAACTAATTGACTTGCCAGTTGACAAGCCTTGGGCTCTGATGGACTTCATCTTAGGTAATTAAAATAGGAGGCTAATGAGGTAGTAGATGTATCAGAGATAACTCCACTACTCAAGAAGAAAATGATGAAGGGCTCTGGCCTGAAATGTCGATTCTCCTGCTCCTCGGATGTTGCCTGACCTGCTGTGCTTTTCCAGCAACACATTCTCAAACTCAAGAAGAAAGACAGGCAGCAAACAACAAACTGTCAGCCAGTTAGCTTGACAACTGTCATGGGAAGGTTTTAGAATTAATCAGGTTATGGCTGGGCACTTAAAAGTTCTTAAAGCAATCAGGATAGATTTTGTGAAAGGAAATGACATTTGACTTCCTTGGATTGCCAGCATTTGACAAGGTACCAAATAAAACATCATGTGCAACCAAGTTCATAGTATAGAGGTAAGAAATTAACTTGGAATGAAGATTGGCTAACTGGCTAGAAAAAACAGATTGCAGAAAGGGTCTTTTAACCTTATGGACGTAAGTGGCGTTCTGCAAGGGTCTGTGCTCTGGTCACAGCTTTTTACAAGTTATATCAATGCCTTAGATGACTGAAAAGAAGGCATTCTTGTAGCACAGTGGTAGCATCCCTACTCCCGCAGTGAGAAATCCAGGTTTAAGTCCTACCAGCTCCAGAGATGTGTAATAATATCTCTGAACAGGGTGATTAGAAAAATAGGTTAAGTAAAAAAAAATTAAATTTAAACGAGGGGAACAAAGACATGGTAGCTAAATTCACAGATGACACAAAAATAATTAGGAAAGTATGTTGTGAAGAGGACATAAGGAAGATGGAGATAAAAAACAGATAGGTTGAGTGAGGGGCATAAACCTGGAAGCTAGAATATAATGTAGCAAAATATGAACTGTTTAACTTGGCAGAAGAAATAAAAACAGTAGAGGAGTATTTAAATGGAGAACCACTTTAAAATTCTGAGGTCATAGAGATAAGCAGCACAGAAACAGAGCTTTATTTTGCTTTTATAAAAGTAAGGAAGTTATGCCTCAATTACACAGGGCATAGGTTAAGGTACATTTTGAATACTATGTTTTGAGGAAATGTTGGACAGACGGGATGTTTTCTCTATAAGTTAGTGAAGGATGACTTGAATGTTCATGATCTTAAACAGGTCAGTCTTGACTAGGCGAAATATTGAAAGAATGTTTCCCTTGTGAATGAGTCCAGAACAACTGAACACTGTTTAAAAATTAGAATAAAAAATAAAGAACAGTGCAGCACAGTGTGACAATGCTGTCACTTTAACAAAGTTATTGTGTCCGTTTTTTTAAAAAGAGAGATCATAAAGACAGAGGTGCTGAGGGGTCTCAGAAGAGCCTAGTTTGACAATGGCAGAAGAACAGCCAGTTGTCCCAGTTCAGGTTTTTTCTAGTTTGGTTTAGCTGCAGCAGTCAAGATGCTAGAGTCCAGGAAAGGTTCCAAGCTTCAGCAGATAGAGTCAGAGAGATGTACAGCACGGAAACAGACCCTTCGGTCCAACTCATCCATGCTTACCAGTTATCCTAACCTAATCTAGTCCCATTTGCCAGCACTTGGCCAACATCCCTCTAAACCCTTCCTATTCACATACCCATCCAGATGCCTTTTAAATGCTGCAATTGTACCAGCCTTGACTACTTCCTCTGGCAGATCATTCCATACACGCACCACCCTCTGCATGAAAAGTTGCCCCTTAGGTCTCTTTGAAATGTTCTCCCTCTCATCCTAAACCTTTGCCCTCTAGTTCGGAACTCCCCCACCCTATCCATACCCCTCATGATTTTATAAACCTTTATAAGGTCACTCCTCAGTGTCCGATGTTCCAGGGAAAACAGACCCAGCCTATTCAGACTCTCCCTATTGCTCAAATCGTCCAACTCTGGCAACATCCTTTTAACTCTTTTCTGAACCCTTTTAATTTTCACAACGTCCTTCCGAACTATGCACAATATTCCAACAGTGGCCCCTAACCAATGTCCTGTACAGCCGCAACATGACCTCCCAACTCCTGTACTCAAAACTCTGACCAATAAAGGAAAGCATACCAAATGCCTTCTTCACTATCCTATCTACCTGTGACTCCACTTTCAAGGAATGATTCTTGACTGACTTTTCTTTCTGAAATCTCCTTGGAAGTTGTTCCCTCCTGCATGTAAGAAGCTGCGTTTCAACTTACTTTTTTGGCAAGGGGTGTGCTTGTGATATGTTACTGGATTAGAACAGTTTCTTAGTCAAGGGACGGTTAAGTTTTCCAATAGTTAAGTTCTTCTAAATTCCATTTTCTTTTGTTTGTGTTTCAACTGTACTGTTCAAATAAATTCTGTTTTGTTGAAAGCCAAGTGGTTTGACCAGCTGCACCACACCTGGAAAATCCCCTTCACGTCTGCCATTAAAATAAGAAAAAGTTAGGGCCTAGGCTACCTTCTTAAAATATTTTGAGGGGGTCTGGCCTGGCCCATAACAAGTAGGAGTAGGTCCTGCAGCCCACCAGGACTCTGCCGACACATGATGCCTTTTGCGTCTATGATGCGTATATTCCTTTACTCCATGCCTATTCATATATCATATCTACATTCAAATTGTTGAAAGTTGTTATTGTACTTACCTCCCCACCTCCTCTGACAGCGCAATACAGACATTTACCAGATTTTGATAAAAAAAGACTTGCCTCTCATATCTACTTTAAAATTATTCCATTTTCCCTTAAAATTATGACTGTGGTACTTGATGTTTCTACCCTGGGAGAAAGACTCAGATTTTCCATTGTATTCGTAAGGTTGTAACCTGCTATCAGGTCATCCCTCACCCTTTGATATTCAAGTGAAAACAAACCAAGTTTGACCAATCTCTCCGCATAGCTAATACCCTCAAATACCCTGGACAGGCAGGTAGTTCTGAGGAGGTGTGGAGGCCACAGAAAGATTTAGACAGTTTAGGAGAGTAGTCCAAGAAATGGACGATGAAATTCAATGTGAGCAAATGCAAGATCTTGTACTTTGGAAAAAAGATCACAGGCATGGGCTAGTTTATAAAAGGTGAGAAAATTCAAAAAGCCAAAGTACAAATCGATCTGGGAGTGCGAGTACAGGATTCTCTAAAGGTTACCTTACAGGTTGAGTCCGTGGTTAAGAAAGCAAATGTAATGTTGTCATTTATCTCAAGAGGGTTGGAATGTAAAAGCAGTGAGACTTTATAAAGCTGTAGTTAGCTGAAAATGTGTTGCTGGAAAAGCGCAGCAGATCAGGCAGCATCCAAGGAGCAGGAGAATCGACGTTTCAGGCATGAGCCCTTCTTCAGGAATGAGGAAAGTGTGCCAAGCAAGCTAAGATAAAAGGTAGGGAGGATGGACTTGGGGGAGGGGCATTGGAAATGCGATTGGTGGAAGGAGGTTAAGGTGAGGGTGATA
>NC_057726.1:380534-389707 GCF_004010195.1 Chiloscyllium plagiosum | reverse complement strand
CCGTCGTGTTGCTATGGTCTGGCGGTGGAGGAGTCCAAGGACCTGCATGTCCTTGGTGGAGTGGGAGGGGGAGTTGAAGTGTTGAGCCACGGGGTGGTTGGGTTGGTTGGTCCGGGTGTCCCAGAGGTGTTCTCTGAAACATTCCGCAAGTAGGCGGCCTGTCTCCCCAATATAGAGGAGGCCACATCGGGTGCAGCGGATGCAGTAAATGATGTGTGTGGAGGTGCAGGTGAATTTGTGGTGGATATGGAAGTATCCCTTGGGGCCTTGGAGGGAAGTAAGGGGGAAGGCGTGGGCGCAAGTTTTGCATTTCTTGCGGTTGCAGGGGAAGGTGCTGGGAGTGGAGGTTGGGTTGGTGGGGGGTGTGGACCTGACAAGGGAGTCACGGAGGGAGTGGTCTTTTCGGAACGCTGATAGGGGAGGGGAGGGAAATATATCCCTGGTGGTGGGGTCCGTTTGGAAATGACGACGGATGATATGATGTATATGGAGGTTGGTGGAGTGGTAGGTGAGGACCACTGGGGTTCTGTCCTGGTGGCGATTGGAAGGGTGGGGCTCAAGGGTGGAGGAGCGGGAAGTGGAGGAGATGCATGGCTTAGAAAGGGTGGATGCTGAGAAATTGTTTCCATCAGGCGGGGATACTAGGACTCGTGGGCACAGTCTTAGAATTAGAGGGGGTCAATTTAGAATGGAAATGAGGAGACATTTCTTCAGCCAGAGAGTGGTGGGCCTGTGAAATTCACTACCACGGAACGCAGTAGAGGCCGGGATGTTAAATGTCTTCAAGACAGAGATTGATAAATTCTTAATCTCGCAAGGAATTAAGGGATATGGGGAGAGTGCAGGTAGGTGGCATTGAATTGCCCATCAGCCATGATTGAATGGCGGAATGACTCGATGGGCTGAATGGCCTTACTTCCACTCCTATTTCTTATGGTCTTAAACCTGGCAAAATTCTGTAAACAGTTTCCGTGCCGTCTCCAAAATCTGAAGCTCCCCCAATCTTTGTACTGACTGCAAATGTACTAATCAGGTCACCTACAATCTCCTCCAAAACATTTATATCGAGATGCATAGAGTCATAGGGATGTACAGCATGGCAACAGACTCTTCGGTCCAACTCGCCCATGCCGACCAGATATCCCAACCCAATCTAGTCCCACCTGCCAGCACCCGGCCCATATTCCTCCAAACTCTTCCTATTCATATACCCATCCAAATGTCTCTTAAGTGTTGCAATTGTACCAGCCTCCACCAATCCACTGGCAGCTCATTCCATACACGTACCACTCTCTGCTTGAAAAAGTTGCCCCTTAGTATTACAAACAACAGCAGTCCCAGTCAGAAATAAGAGTTATTTAGAGCAGTGTTTCTCAACCTTTCCGTATTCCATGCCCCCTTCTTATCCTTGAAATCATGCAAAGCCCCCAAATCACTAAAGTCTGTTTTTGCACATATAACTGCAATACACTGCAGTGCTGAAAAGGAAACTTTTGTGAAATATGTTTTATATACAACAAAAAATAAATGTTATCATTTATTACTATTCTTATTATCCACCTACTTTTGGTTCACGCTATATAAAATTTAGTCTGTGATAGCAAAATAGTCAATGGTTCATGTTGTCTTGCTAAATCATATATGTCTGGTTCAATTTTTGTCAAAAGCAATCTCAGGCCACCACGCTGAACAACATCCATGCGATTGCAGGTCTTATCTTGTATTCTGGCAATGGTACTGAATCCTTTCTCAACCAAATAAGAGGTAGGAATTGGTCGTGCAAACCGCTTTGCCTCTTCGCTTAATAGTGGGAAACGACATCGGGTGGCATCTTGAATCCAAAAAAGGAGCTCACCCATTTGCGAAAACCAAATTTTCATTGCAGTGTCATTTTGGAATTCTATCATTTCTTCCTGAAGGCGAATGTCCATTTCTTCTGCGCATGAGATAAAGGGGTCAGTCAGCCATGTAGGGATCTCCATCTCGATAAGATCAGCAATTCGTATTTTCATATCATCCTGCAGTGCATGAATGTGAGCTGAGTAGATAAGTAATTGACCATCAGTAACATCCTCCGCGATATTGTTTGAGAACTGGCAAAACTCACGACAACTGACATTCCGATGAAAGAGATCAAGTTTCGCAATAAAAGATGTAACAGCATTTTATGAAGCTCTCATTATCTCCTGGTATTTGCATGATCAGCGAATTGCACTTATCAAATATATCCGCGAGTTATGCACAGTCGTGTTTCACGGCTTTGGCTTTCATACAAAGGTTTTCATTATTTCCGAGTAGCAATTCGATGATAGAATCAAACAGTTCATGGAAACGATTGAGGCTTTTTCTTTCGAGAGCCATCTCACTTCTGTGTGTAGCAGCAATTACAGAAATTCATCTTCAGTATCTTTACAGAGTTGGCGGAGAAGTTGTTCATTCAGAGCATGTTTCTTTATACAATTTACCACATCTATCACCATATGTAGAGAATGGTTGAGGGATTCACTAAGTTTCTTTGCAGCCAGAAGCTGCCGATGGGTAATGCGGTGTACTGTGAAAACACGTGGCACTTCTCTCTTTAATAATGCGGCAAATCCCCGATGTTGGCCAGTCATAGCACGTGTGCCATCAGTAGCACAAGCAACAATGTTTTTGAGGGGAACAGACTTTTTATCAAAATAATCCTTGATGCAGTCGAAGATAGTCTTACCTTTGGTATCTGTCAGTAGATTCAAAGCAAAAAGTAGTTCTTCTCGTATTTCATTTTTGTCGATGAAACGTACGTACCCCAAAAGTAAAGCTTGATTTTCGCATATAGTAATTTCATCAATTTGTAAGGCGACTTCTTTCGATATCAACAGAGAACATAATTTATCCTCAACGTTTGAGGCCATTTCATCAATGCGCCTTCTCACGGAATCGTTGCTAAGAGGAATACGCTTAATAGTCATTGATGGTTCCTGATGTAGCACGGTTGATAATACTTCGGCAATAGCTGGAAGCACCAACAATTCACCCACGGAATGAGGTTTACCACACTTTGCAATTAGCTTCGCTATGTTGTATGATGCCACACGGCCATCCACATTTGTGGCTCCCATCTTTGAAAAAGCAATGGAAATCGTTGGTTGCTGATTGAATTTATTCTTTAATGTTTGAAAATATGTCACAGTGTTTCTTTTCCAAATATTTAATAAGACGGGAAGGCTTCATGGCCTCGTTGGAAAAACTTTGTTCACAGAGCAAGCACAGTGGTAACTGCTTATTAGATGGAGATTGAATAAAGCCATATCGCAAATAGTCCATGCTATACTGCCTGCATCTTTTCATTCTCAATGAGGCCATTTTTACACTGTCGCTCGAATACCCTGATGGAATCACAGGTTTTACCTTATCACAATAATTTTAAGGCACTCAGACAAGTGGCAAAACTTTGATTGGCTAATTAGCTGTAATGTGCTTTCATTCTGCCACCCAGTAGAACAGTTGAAAAGCTGTGTTTCGTCTTCCTAGAAGCGACACGAGTTAGGTGATATTGATCTCGGCAGTAGAATCAGTGCCAACCGTGAATGAGTTCAAATAGTTTGCCATTTACAGAGAAGACTATCAATAATAGCGCAGCAACCAATCGGAGCGCACGCCTCCATGGGTGCAGGGAAAATAACAGACTTGTGTTATGCGGCTATCCATCTGCACACAGCAATGTCCTTCAAGGACATGGCAATCTTCCAAGTGATTGGTAAGCTATCTACAAAGTATTTCAGTGCCCCCTTGCCTCCCCCTTTGACTTCAATGCTCACCGAAGGAAGGCAAACGCCCCTCAGGGGGTGCTTCCGCCCCCGTTGAGAATCACTGATTTAGAGCATGGATCAGTACTTGGGACTATGATGTTTTGGCCATAACGGAGATGTGGGTTTCACAGAGGCAGGAATGGATGCTACGTGTTCCAGGGTTTAGGACATTTAAAAAGAACAGGGATGGAGAAAAAAGGTTGGTGTAGCATTGCTAATCAGAGAGTGCGTCACTGCTACAGAAATGAAGATTGTCGAAGGTTTGTCCACTGAGTCAGTTTGGGTGGAAGTTAGGAACAGCAAGGGAGCAGCCACTTCATTCGGGTTTTCCACAGACGCCCTATTATCAGTCGGGAGATCAAAGAACTCATAGCCTAGGAGATTTTGGAAAAATACAGATGTAGCAGGGTTGTTGTTGTGGCTGACTTGAACTTTCCCAATATTGACTGGAACCTCCTTAGTGCAGATGGTTTGGATGGAGCCGTTTTTGTCAGATGTGATCTGGAGGGTTTCCTTACTCAGTATGTAGACAGACCGACGAGGGGAGAGGCCAATTTGGATTTGGTGCACAGCAATGAGCCAGGACAGGTGTCAGATCTCATGGTGATAGTGACCGCAACTGCCTCACATTTACCATAGCCTTGGAGAGGGAAAGGAGCAGTTACCAAGGGAAGATATTTAATTGGGGAAAAGGAAATTATGACGCTATCAGACAGGAGTTGGGAAGTACAGATATGGAGCAATTGTTCCACAGAAAGGGCACAACAGACATGTGGAAGCAGTTTAAGGAGCAGTTGTTGCGAGTGATGCACAAATTTGTTCCTCTGAGACAAGTAAGAAGGGGTAAGATTAAGGAATCTTGGATGATGAGAACAGAGGAGCTTCTCGTCAAAAGGAAGAAGGCAGCTTACGTAAGGTGGAGGAAGCAAGGATCTAGCATAGCTTTAGAGGATTTCAGGCTTACTAGAAAGGAGCTCAGAAATGGAATGAGGAGAGCCAGGAGGGCCCACGAAAAAGGCTTGGCAGGACGGATTAGGGAGAACCCAAAGACATTTTACTCATACATGAGGAATAAGAGAATGATCAGGAAGAAGGTAGGGCCGATCAGGGATAGCGGAGGGAACTTGTGCGTGGAATCTGAGCAGATAGGGGAAGCCCTAAATGAGTTTTTTGCTTCGGTTTTCACTGAGGAAAGGGACCTTGTTGTGAATGAGAACTTTAAGGAGCTGGGAAATAGGCTTGAACAGATCAAGATTGAGGAAGTTGATGTGCAGAAAAGTTTGGAAAACATTAAGATTGATAAGTCCCCAGGGCCAGACCAGATTTATCCTAGGTTACTCCAGGAAACGAGAAAGGAGGTTGCTAAGCCACTGGTGCAAATCTTTGCCCCCTCACTCTCCACGGGATTCGTACTGGAGAATTGGAAGGAGGCGAATGTTGTTCCTCTTTTCAAGAAGGGGAATAGGGAAATCCCTGGCAATTACAGACCAGTCAGTCTTACGTCTATGGTCAGCAAGATTTTGGAAAGAATTCTGAGGGATAGGATTTATCACTATTTGGAAAAGCATAGCGTGATTAAAAGCAGTCAGCATGGCTTTGTGAGGGGCAGGTCATGCCTCAGAAATCTTGCTGAGTTCTTTGAGTAGGTGACGAGACAGGTTGAGGAAGGTCGAGCAGTGCATGTGGTGTATATGGACTTCAGCAAGGCATTTGATAAGGTTCCCCATGGTAGGCTCATTCATAAAGTCAGGAGGTATGGGATGCAGGGAGATTTGGCTGTGTGAATTCAGAATTGCTTGGCTGACTGAAGGCAGAGAGTTGTTGTAGGTGGAAAGTAATCTGCCTGGAGGTCAGTGTTGATTGGGGTCCTGCAGGGCTCTTTTCTTGGGCCTCTGCTCTTTGTAGTTTTTATAAATGACTTGGATGAGGTGGTTTGAGGTGTGGGTTAGTAAATTTGCCAATGACTCAAAGATTGGAGGTGCCGTTGATAATATTGAGGGCTATTGCAGGCTGCAGCATGACATTGACAGGAATGCAGAGCTGGGCTGAGAAATGGCAGATGGAGTTCAACCTGGATAACTGTGAATTGATGCATTTTGGAAGGTCAAACTTGAATGCTGAATATAGGATTAAAGACAGAATTCTTGGCAGAGTGGAGGAACAGCAGGATCTTGGTATTCAAGTGCATGTATTCCTTAAAGTTGCAACCCAAGTGGATAGGGTTGTTAAGAAAGCATATTGTGTTTTGGCTTTCATTAACAGGGAGATCGAGTTGAAGAGCAGTGAGGTTTTACTGCAGCTCTACAAAACCCTGGTGTGACCACACTTGCAATATTGTGCCCAGTTCTGGTCGCCTTATTATAGGAAAGATATGGAGGCTTTGGAGATGGTGCAAAGAAGGTTTACCTTCTGGACTGGAGGGTTTGTCTTACAAAAAGTGGTTGACTAAGCTAGGACTCTTCTTTCTGGAGAGGAGGAAGAGAGATGACCTGATCGAGGTGTACAAGGTAATGAGAGGCATAGATAGAGTCGATAGCAAGACACCTTTCCCCAGGGCAGGATTGACTGGCACGAGGGGTCATAGGTTTAAGGTGTTAGGAGGAGGGTAAAGAGGAGATAGGTTCTTTATGCAAAGAGTTGTGAATGCATGGACTGCGTTTCCAGTGGTGGTGGTGGAAACAGAATCAATAGGGACATTTA
The DNA here is from genome assembly GCF_004010195.1 of Chiloscyllium plagiosum. Taxonomy (NCBI): domain Eukaryota; kingdom Metazoa; phylum Chordata; class Chondrichthyes; order Orectolobiformes; family Hemiscylliidae; genus Chiloscyllium; species Chiloscyllium plagiosum. Next base: position 383,216 of record NC_057726.1, on the reverse strand, counting down.
AGCCACTGCTGGACATGCACATGGACAGCAGTGAATTGAGGGGTACATAGGTTGGGTTGTTTTGTTTTAGATTAGGATTGATCTTGGCATAACATCGTGCTGAAGGGCCTGTTCTGTGCTGTACTTTTCTATGTTCTACGTTCATCGATTCCTGTGGAATACCATTAGTTACAGATCTCTAGTCAGAGTACACATCTAATCTTAAAATCTAAAACTGTGAGTAAGGGAGGAGTAGACATTTAAGGGTTGAAATTTTTTTCTTTCAGGCCAAAGGAAAGTTTAAAGAAGTTCTCCTGGTGCTGTAATTACTTAATACAAAGAACAAATAAAATTTACAGCCCAGGAACAGGCCCTTCGGCCCTCCAAGCCTGAGCCGATGCCAAATATACTGTCTAATCCTGTTGGTCAATTCCTAAGCATCTATATCCCTCTGCTCCCCATCTACTCATGCATTAGTCCAGATGCATCTTAAATGAATCTACCGTGCCTGCCTCTACCACCTCTGCTGGCAACGCGTTCCAGACGCCCACCACCCTCTGTGTGAAGTACTTGCTGCGTGTGTCCCCCTTAAACTTTCCACCTCTCCCCTTGAAAGCGTGACTCCTTGTTATGGAATCCTTCACCCTGGGAAAAAGCTTGTCTCTATCCACCCTGTCTATAACTTCATGTTTTGTAAACCTCAATCAGGTCCCCCCTCAATCTCTTTTTTTCTAATGAAAACAAACCTAACCTACTCAACCTCTCTTCAAAGCTAGCACCTTCCATACCAGGCAACATCTTCGTAACCATTTTTTGCACCCTCTCCAAAGTGTCCACATCCTTTTGGTAATGTGGCGACCAGAACTGTACACAGCATTCTAAATGCGGCCGAACAATGTCTTGTACAATGTTAACATGATATGCCAATTCTATACTCAATACCCCATCCAATGAAGGCAAGCATACTATATGCCTTCATGACCACTCTATCCATCAGTGCAGCAACCTTCAGGGTACAATGTACCTGCACTCCCAGATCTCTCTGCCCATCAACTTTTCCCAAGGCTCTTCCGTTCATTGTATAATTCACTTTAGAATTAGACTTGCCTAAATGCATCACCTCACATTTGTCTGGATTGAAATCCATCTGCCACTTTTATGCCCAACTCTCCAGTCTATCTATATCCTCCTGTATTCTTTGACAGTCCCTTATGCTTTCTGCTACTCCACCAATCTTCGTGTCACCTGCAAACTTGCTGATCATACCAACAGTGCCCTCTTCTAGATCATATGTGTATATTACAAACAACAGCGCCCCCAGCACTGACCCCTGTGGAACACCACTGGTCACCTTTCTCCATTTCGAGAAACTCCCTTCTACTACTACTCTGTCTCCTGTTGCTCAACCAGTTTTTTATCCACCCAGCTAGAACACCCTGCACACCATGTGACTTCACTTTCTTCATTAGTCTACCATGGGCAACCTTATCAAACGCCTTACGAAAGTCCATGTATATGACATCAACAGCCCTTCCTTCATCTATCAACTTGGTTACTTCCTCCAAGAACTTATTAAGTAGGTAAGGCACGATCTCCCCCGCACAAAACCATGTTGCCTATCACTGATAAGCACATTCTTTTCTAAATATAAATAGATCCTATCCTTCAGTACCTTCTCCAGCAACTTCTCACCGCTGAAGTCAGGCTCACTAGTCTGTAGTTACCCAGAATATCCCTACTACCCATCTTGTTCAGGGGCATAACATGAGCAACCTTCCGGTCCTCTGGCACCTCAACTGTATTTAAGGATGCCACAAAGGTATCTGTCAGGGTCCCAGCAATTTCCTCTCTCGCCTCCCTCAGCAACCTGGGATAGATCCCATCCAGTCCTGAGGATTTGTCCACCTTAATAACCTCTAACCTACCCAACAAGTCTTCCCTACTTATGTCAACGTGATCCAGACTAATCAAATTTCTATCTCTAATCTCGATTTGGAGACGCTAGTGTTGGACTGGGGTGTACAAAGTTAAAAATCACACAACACCAGGTTATAGTCCAACAGGTTTAATTGGAAGCACACTAGCTTTCGGAGCGACGCTCCTTCATCAGGTGATTGTGGAGGGCTCAATTGTAACACAGAATTTATAGCAAAAATTTACAGTGTGATGTAACTGAAATTATACATTGAAAAATTGATTGTCTGTTAAGCCTTTCATCTGTTAGAATTCGGAATATAGTTTCACTTCTTTCATGTGTAAATCACAAAACCTTTCTTTTTAAAAAAGTTGCATTCTCGGGTTAGCTGTTAACAATGGTGATAGCTAGACAATATGTTGAAGGTGTTGGCCCCCTGTGTTCTCTGTCTATGCCATGATGTTATGATTGATTCTAATCTAAAAAGTGAGATAACAGAGATTTACATAAATTCATGCAGTTTTTGAGCTCAGAGTTCTACATGAATGTATGCAGTTTTGAGCAAAGTACAATGTAACCCTGAAAGTACAAATTCACCCCACAAAATATATATGTGCATGTGGGTCTTTGTCTGTCTGTGTGTGTGTGTGCCTGTATGGGTTGGGGGTTGTGAATGTGAGAAAGTATATGTGTGTGTGTAGTGAGTGCAGTGTCTTAAGTCTGTGAGGGGGTGCATGTGTGAGTGTGGGAGTGTGTGTGTCTGTAAGGGTGTGTGTGAGTGTCTGTGT
>NC_057726.1:351353-373450 GCF_004010195.1 Chiloscyllium plagiosum | reverse complement strand
TCTCAGTTATCCCCACAATATCGTATCTGCCAATTTCCAAAAGAGCCTCAAGCTCATCCATCTTATTTCTAATGCTTCATGCATTCATGTATAGTATTTTTAATTTGTTACTGCCCTCACCCTTCCCATCAACCCTTATTTCACTCAACCTTACAGCATGATCCCTTTGAGTTTTCTGCCTCATTGATACAGTTGTCTTTCTTGACTTCTCTTGTTCTAACTTTCCCTTCAATTTCCTTCTTAAACATTCAATTTGTCCCCTGATTACAGAATATTAGTTTCCCAATTAGTATGTATCGTTAAGTACATTAAACAGGGCTGCTAAATTTACTATCAAAACAGCACTTCTGTGAAATTGCACTCACACCGGCAAATAGTAAACAAAACTTCATGGCACACCTGTGTGCCATCAGGTTAATTTATTTTATAGTTTTATTTAATACATGTATAATTTTTAACTTATTTAGAGCAAAAGGTCTGGTATTTTTACTAACTTAAAAGACACCGGGACTAATTCCGCTTAATTATGCAAGCTCAGACTGAACAAACGTTCTAATCCTATCAGGAGCAACAGCCACCATTTAACAAATGTTCAAACCATCTCCTGTTTCCCAGCACAGAAGTCATCCAAACCTTTGTATATACAACAGATAAAACAATGTAACACTATCGTGATAGAATTTTGATTTCTTTAAGAATTATGTATAAATAGGCTATGTAATGCTGTATTTCAGGACTCCTTCACCACTTCAAACTGTGCTACTGCGGTTACTGAATGACGAGACTATTTTCGCCAATCACCGATTTTGGTTGTTATTTGAATATGATCCCATACCTTTTATGTTAAATGCTGTTCTATTCTCATATTACTCTTTGGCAATATTTCCTTCTTCACTTGTCCTCTCAGTTTTGTGTTTTCTGGTTCTTAATTGAAGAATTCACCTGAGATCTATCATTCCTCTCTTCCATTTCATTAAATTCACTTTCCATACCTCATCATCATCCACAGAGCCTTAGTTACAGTTCCTCTACTTTCTTTCCTTTTGGAACATGCTACCCCTGTACCTGAATCAACATCTCCATTAAAGATCGTCTATTGCTGGGAGTTTTCTATAGGCCTCCGAATAGTCCCAGTGATGTAGTGGAAAGGATAGCAAAGATGATTCTCGATAGGAGTGAGAGACACAGGGTAGTTGTCATGGGGAACTTCAACTATCCAAATGTTGACTGGGATCACTACAGTACGAGTACTACAGATGGGTCAGTTTTTGTCCAGTGTGTGCAGGAGGGCTTCCTGACACAGTATGTAGACAGGCCTACAAGGGGCGAAGCCACTTTAGATTTAGTACTGGGTAACAAGCCTGGCCAGGTGTTAGATTTGGAAGTAGGTGAGTACTTTGGAGACAGTGATCACAATTTTGTCAGGTTTACTTTAGTGATGGAAAGGGTACTTCACCGAGCAGGAGTTACAGCTGGGGGAAGGGAAATTACGATACAATTAGGAAATATTTAGGAAGCATAGAATGGGGAAGGAAACTGCAGGGGATGAGCACATTAAAAATGTGGAGCTTATTCAAGGAAAAGCTCCTGTGTGTCCTAGATAAGTATGTACCTGTCAGGCAGGGAGGAAGATATAGAACGCGTGAGCCGTGGTTTACTAAGGAAGTGGAATCCCTGGTCAAGAAAAAGAAGAAGGCTTATGTTAGGATGAGATGTGAAGGATCAGTTAGGGCGCTTGAGGGTTACAAGTCACGGAAGCCCTAAAAAGAGAGCTCAGAAGAGCCAGGAGGGGACATGAGATGTTGTTAGCGGATAGGATCAGGGTTAACCCTAAGGCTTTCCATAGGTATGTCAGGAATAAAAGAATGACGAGAGTTAAATTAGGGCCAATCAAGGATAATAGTGGGAAGTTTTTTGTGGAGTCAGAGAAGATAGGGCAAGCACTAAATAAATATTTTTCGACAGTGTTCATTAGAGAAAATGAGAATGTTGGCGAGGAAGATACAGAGATACTTGCATTGAGAGTAGAAGAGATTGAGGTTCACAAGGAAGAGGTATTAGAAATACTACAGAGTGTGAAAATAGACAAGTCCCCTGGGCTGGATGGGATCTATCCTGGGATCCTCTGGGAAGCAAGGGAAGAGATCACCGAGCCTTTGGCATTGATCTTCAAATCATCATTGTCTACAGGAATAGTGCCTGAGGACTGGAGGATAGTAAATGTGGTTCCCTTGTTCAAAAAGGGTAGTAGAAACAACCCTGGTAATTATAGACCAGTGAGTCTCACTTCAGTTGTTGGTAAAGTGTTGGGAAAGGTTATAAGAGATAGGATTTACAACCATCTAGAAAAGAATAATCTGATCAGGGACAGTCAGCGCGGTTTTGTGTAGGCTAGGTCGTGCCTAATGAATCTTATTGAGTTTTTTGACAAAGTGACCAAACAGGTAGATGGGAGTAAACCGGTTGATGTGGTGTATATTGATTTCAGCAAGGCGTTCGATAAGGTTCCCCACAGTAGGCTATTGTTCAAAATACGGAGGAATGGGATTGTGGGAGACATAGCAGTTTGGATCAGTAATTGGCTTACTGAAAGAAAACAGAGGGTTGTAGATGATGGAACATGTTCATCTTGGTATCCAGTTACTAGCAGCGTACCGCAAGGGTCAGTGTTGGGTCCACTGCTGTTCGTCATTTTTATAAATGACCTGAATGAGGACTTAGAAGGGTGGGTTACTAAATTTGCAGACGACACTAAGGTTGGTGGAGTTGTGGATAGTGACGAAGGATGTAGTAGGTTGCAGAGAGACATAGATAGGATGCAAAGCTGGGCTGAGAGGTGGCAAATGGAGTTTAATGTGGACAAGTATGAGGTGATACACTTTGGCCGGAGTAATCGGAATGCAAAGTACTGGGCTAATGGTAGGATTCTTGGGAATGCAGATGAGCAGAGAGATCTTGGTGTCCATGTACACAGATCCCTGAAAGTTGCCACCCAGATTGACAGGGTTGTTAAGAAGGTATACAATGTTTTGGCCTTTATTAATAGAGGGATTGAGTTCCGGAACCAGGAGGTTATGCTGCAGCTGTACAAAACTCTGGTGCGGCCGCACTTGGAGTATTGTGTACAGTTCTGGTCACCGCATTATAAGAAGGATGTAGAAGCTTTGGAAAGGGTGCAGAGGAGATTTACTAGGATGTTGCCTGATATGGAAGGAATGTCTTACGAGGAAAAACTAAGGGCCTTGAGGGTGTTCTCATTAGAGAGAAGAAGGTTGAGAGATGACTTAACAGAGACATACAAGATAATCAGAGGGTTAGATAGGGTGGACAGGGAGAGCCTTTTTCCAAGTATGGGGACAGCAAACATGAGGGGACACAACCTTAAAGTGAGGGGAGATAGGTATAAGACAGATGTCAGAGGTAGTTTCTTTACTCAGAGAGTAGTGAGGGTATGGAATGCCCTGCCTGCATTGGTAGTAGATTTGCCAAGTTTAAGTGCATTTAAGTCGCCATTGGACAGGCATATGGACGTACATGGAATAATGTAGGTGGAATGGGCTTCAGATTAGTATGACAGGGCGGCGTAACATCGAGGGCCGAAGGGCCTGTACTGTGCTGTAATTTTCTATGTTCTATTGTCACATTACTCTAAATTAAGTCCATCTCCATTTCAGAAGTTCAACTTTAGATTGCTTTTTGCTGTTGTCTTCAAGTTTGACCACGTAGATAATGGAATTTAAATTCATTTATTTAAATCAGGAATTGAAAGCTTGTCTCAGGGTGTCCATGAAATTAGAAAACAACCCATCTGGATCACTAATGTCCTTTAGGGAGGGAAAACTGCTGTCTTTACTTAGTCTGTTCTGCAAGTGACTCCAGACTCTCAGCAATGTGGCAAAAGCGAGGACTGAAGATGCTGGAGATTAGAGTCTAGATTAGAGTGGTGCTGGTGAAGGGCTTTTGCCCAAAACGTCGATTTTCCTGCTCCTTGGATGCTGCCTGACCTGCTGTGCTTTTCTAATCTAGACTCTCAGCAATGTGGTTGACTCTTAAGTGCTCTCTAAAACAGCCCAGTGAGACACACAGTTCAACAGCAACTAGGGATGAACAATTGCTGGCCTTACCAATAGCATCCAAATCACATGAAAGAATTAAGAAAAAAGGAGAAAAACAAGCATACAAAGAGTTCAGAAAGGTAGAGAAAGAGAAAAGAGAAGTAGGTGAGTAGTATTATTTGTGTTAGAAAGATAGGATGTCAAGGAGTTAAAGGTGCAATCCCTTTGATTAGAGCTGAGTAGTAAAATAGATATGAACATCCTGTTACTCTGCAAGCAGTGAATGAGAGGGGAACAAATCTATAGGGAAATCAAAGAGATGCTCAAGGACTATAGTCCTTAATTACAAAATTATCATTCAAAAAGATAGACTAAATGGTAAAAGTTGGGTGAAGGAATTCTTGAAATGCATTCAGGAGAAGTCCCTTGTTCTACATTCTCAGGCCAATAAGGACTGAGGCACTGCTGGATGTGATGCTGGGGAATGAGGTGGATCATATGTCTGTGCCAGAACATTGGGAAAGAGTAATGTTCCATTCCAATAGAGAACATAAATATCTGATTCACTGCCGGAGCTTTACGAGCTACTGACAGGAGTCTTTTCAACTGGGAAATATTATTCTCGGAAACACCAATCGATTTCACCAGTCCTTCATCCACCAAACTTTCCATAGCCTGTTGGTAAAAAGAAAAGAATTAAACCTTATTAAAATATACGCTATAACCATGGAACAAGAAATGTGTATTGTGTTTAGCATGAAGGCGCTGCACACTTTACCTTATCCTACAGAAAAGGAAACGTGTGCTCTACTCTATTTATGCCATGACTCACTGGTGTAGGTTGATGGAAATAAAGCCTCACTGATCCCAGGGTTGTCACTGAAGTTAAAGATTTTACAATAATTCCAGACAAAGGTTGCTAGAAAACACAAGCCAGTGCTGAGGTGAACCTTAACACCAGGTTTCCCTACTTAACAAGAATCACTTTTTACTTAAACACTTACTTAGACTCAGTTATAAATGGTCAGAATGAAATATTGTAAGTTAAAACTATAATACATTATGTATTCTCCCCTTAAACACAAACGCACAGGGTGACATGTAAAAATAAGCTAGTAGTGAAAGAAATTTGAAAGGCAGTTCAGTGGCTTCTATTCATAGATTGGTGAGGTGATCCTTCTGATTGTTACGCCAATCAGAAGTTGCCCTTCAGTCATCTCTCTTTGGATGCTTCTACTTGTTTGCAAAAGACACAAGGTGGCTGTTTGTGGATTTCACCAGTTCCTCATTTCCACTCCCCCACCTTATCCTAGTTTTTACATTACATTACATTACATTACATTACAGTGTGGAAACAGGCTCTTCGGCCCAACAAGTCCACACCGACCTGCCGAAGCGCAACCCACCCATACCCCTACATTTACCCTTTACCTACCACTACGGGCAATTTAGCATGGCCAATTAACCTGACCTGCACATCTTTGGACTGTGGGAGGAAACCGGAGCACCCGGAAGAAACCCACGCAGACACGGGGAGAACATGCAAACTCCACACAGTCAGTTGCCTGAGGTGGGAATTGAACCCGGGTCTCAGGTGCTGTGAGGCAGCAGTGCTAACCTTCCAACCTTCCACCTCGGCACTGCCCTCATGACCTGTCCATCTTCCTTCCCACCTATCCGCTCCATCCTCCTCTCCAACCTATCACCATTCCCCCCATCTCCATGTACCTATTGCACTCTCAGCTACATTCCCCCCAGCCCCACTCCCTCCCATTTATTTCTCCACCTCCTCGGCTCACAGCCTCATTCCTAATGGACGGCTTTTGCCCAAAATGTTGATTCTCCTGCTCCTCAGATGCTGCCTGCCCTACTGTGCTTTTCCAGCACCACACTCTTGACTCTGATCTCCAGTCCTCAGTCTCTCCTATAAATGTCTCTGGCTTACTACACTGCAACTAAACAAAGGAGGACTTTTCTTTTCAGGTTTAGAATGAATTTTTACTGTAAAGAACAGAGATAGGTTCTGCGCAGGTGAAGATCAAAATATTTCCCTCTATCTTGTTCCCAGCCCCAAACTGATCAGTTACCTGAGAATTAATCACAGCTGTTGGCAGGCAAAAGGATTTTATCAATGATAACTAGATAGTCCATAGAACTACTTCTTATTGCCACACAGCTCCACCTGTGCACAAAATCCCTTGTCTCGGTTGTATGCAATCCCTTCAATTACTGCTTGTTCAAACAGCTGTCTACGCAATGCTTGCTGTAAGTTTTGTTTTATTTCACTCATGGGACTTGAGCATTGCTGGGTGGGATGTATTACCAGCATTTATTACCAATCCTAGTTGCCTTAGAGAAGGTGAACTTCTTGAACCACTGCAGTCCATTTGTTGTAGGTTGACCTATAATGCCCCTAGGGAGAGATTTGCATGACTTTGACCCAGTGACAGTGAAGGAATGGTGATATATTTGTAAGTTAGGATGGCGAGTGGCTTGGAGAGGAATGTGCAGGTGGTGGTGTTCCCATCTATTTGCTGTCCTTGCCCTTCTACATGGGAGAAGCTGAGAATTTGGAGGAACCTTGATGAGTCATTGCAGTGCAGCTTGTAGGTGGTACACACTGATACCATGTTCATCAGTGGTAGAGGGAGTGAATGTTGAAGGTGGTAGGTGGGTGCCATTTAAGTAAACTGTTTACCCTGGATGATTTCAAGCTTCTTGAATATATTTGAAGGTGCACTCATCCAGGCTGGCGGGGAGTATTCCATCACAATCCTGACAGACAATTTTGAACGATGGATAGGCTTTGGGGAATCAGGAAGCAAGTTACTCACTATAGGGATTCATAGCCACTGACCTGCACTTCTGTTTATGTTTGAACCAAGGTTGTGATGAGGTCAGGAACTGAGTGGCCCTCGCAAAACCCAAACTGAGCATAAACAAGTGATGCATGATGGCACTGTTGGATTTATGTATTGTGGGTACAAAACATACTGGGCAATTTTCCACATTGTTGGGTAGATGTCAGAGTTGTGACTGTACTACAATCTTTTTGCAACAATCTTCAACCTTCTCTTTTGCAACATATTGAGCACTTCCATCATTGAAGATGGGGATATTCAAAGAATTGGCCAAACAAGGGATGTTTCCTGAAGCTTTAAAAAATCTAAACTTCTAACAGATATTAAAGCACAATGTTAAAAATCACACAACACCAGATTATAGTCCAACATGTTTATTTGGAGGCACTAGCTTTCGAAGCATTGCTTCTTCATCAGGAATATAACCTGGTGTTGAGATTTTTAACTTTATCCACCCAGTCCAACACTAGCTCCTCCAAATTAAAGCACAATGGTTTGACAAGTTGTAAAACACTCTAAACAATAAAAATCTTCAGAGCTGCTAAAGTAGTTCTCAGAAATTATCACCAATAAAAGTTCATTATTAAATTCAGACACACAAATTCATATGTCAAACTTAAAATAATTTATGTTAAAAACAGTAATGTTTTCTATCATAATAAGGGCTTTGCAGGATCAATTGTGATGGATTTATTGTTGTCATTACCGATGCCTAGGTTAATACCAAGTGGATTCTGGATCAGTGGTGCTGGAAGAGCACAGCAGCATCCGAGGAGCAGTAAAATCGACGTTTCGGGCAAAAGCCCTTCATCAGGAATAAAGGCAGAGCCTGAAGGGTGGAGAGATAAGCTAGAGGAGGGTGGGGGTGGGGAGAAAGTAGTATAGAGTACAATAGGTGAGTGGGGGAGGGTATGAAGGTGATAGATCGGGGGGAGGGGGAGTGGAGTGGATAGGTGGAAAAGAAGATAGGCAGGTAGGACAACTCATGGGGACAGTGCTGAGCTGGAAGCTTGGAACTAGGGTGTTTTTACCTAATACCAAGTGGTCTGTCTAGTTTAATTACTTTTTTGAGATTTTTTATGTGGTTGATACAACTGTTTGTTAGCTATGAAGGCCAGAACATAATTGCAACCAATTAGCATTCTAGCTGGAAGGCTTTGTTTTCTTCTACTGATTTAAAGTTTATTTCCCTGAACACTTTGGTTTAAAGTGGACATTGACAAAAATGCTAGGATACTCACTGACAAAGATCCAACTGTGGAACAAGGGGCAAAGACACAAATTAATCCTGCAGCACCAAGGGTACTTACTTGATAAAGAATGGTTTAATTCTTACATACTTTGCATTCCTGTGATTTTTCCAAGCCAATATAAATATCTGGAATTAAGAGTTTAAAGATGACCATGAATCCCCATTGTCGATTGTTGGAAAGACTCAATTGGTTCATTAATGTTCCTTAGGGAAGGAAACTGCCATCCTCGTCTGGTTTGCCTACATGTGATTCCAGACCCACAGCAATGTGCGTGACTCTGAACTGCCCTCTGGATTATTAGGGATGGGCAACAAATGCTGCCTAGCCAACTATGTCCTCATCCCATGAATGAACAAAGGTAAAAAAAAACTGAGCTAAAAAGAGGGATTTGCCTGTTGCACTAAATCCACCAATGCAGTACTTATTTTTGACAATGCATGTTGAAAGATTCTGTATAAATACTGAAAGAGATATGCTGGCTGCCAGAAATATTTTTAACAAATTCCCACAGCCTGGCAGATCAGATGACACTATAATTCGGTTAGGACACTTCGGTTAACAAAAAAATGACTCAGAATTGGATAATGAATTTTATCTCCAAAAAATCAAAGACGCAGCTATGGGTCAGAAATTGCCCAGGATATGCATATATAATAGAGTGGGAAGAGAGCTGTTTTCAAATGCACCTTAGGATCCATGTGTTACTACAGATATTTGGATTTTCAGAAATAGAATTGGAAGAATTCATCAATATCACAATTTCTTCATTAAAGACACAGCACACAGAAAAGTGTACATTTCCTAAATGTTACAGTATTTAAATTGGCACAAGAGAACAGGTTCAAGTTAGCAACAAAAGCTTCTGTTTTCCCAAAATAATTGGCATACATTCTAAATACAAAAGGACCATCACCCTACGCCCATGGACTGGTGAATATATTTCTACCTCCTGTTCATAAGCACAAAGCTAGAAGTTTCAATTGTAATTACTACAATTTTTTATTGAATTAAAGAGAAGGATACACAAGATGATCCAGGAACACATTTTCAGATCTTTCAGATGTATCAAGTGAAATTTTTTGACAGAACTAGCCAAACCACCATTGTTCCCAATCTAAATGGAGGGCAGGTGTGCACTTCTAAGACCCTGTACATCAAGTATAATGATACTGGCACGGAATTGGGAGCCCACACAATTCACAGAATCTTATTCCCACTTTTCTTCACTTCACTTTTCTTCCCATTTCTTTATGAACAAATTGATCTATGATCACTTTCCACTTGGGACTCACCCTCCAGGTGTCCATGTAGTCAGTATCAGTCACTAGAATTCTGCCTTCTTGCATTGGAAACAGTTCACCCAGCACTTTCTGTTAAGGAGGAAATAACTTATTGCATATAACACAGATAATTCAGAGTGTTCAATGAAGTAGGAAGGTACATCAAGTCCTTGTGTAGGTTTTGTCAGAGTGTTACAATGAGGCTTCTGAGGCTTCCAAAAACAGTGAGATGAAATAAAATGTTCAAACATGGAAATATAGATTAACAGAACAATTTCTTTTTTTTGAATCAAAAAGCGTAGAAATACAGAATATATTCTATTAAAAAGTAACCAATACTAAATTCTCAAGTCCACAGATAAAGCTTTTAGATGTTAACACACTTTGAAAGGCGTCGACAAAATAGACAAATACACTGAAATTCAGAAAATAAAATTAGTTAAGAACTGGACAATAAAAAGACAAGGAAAGAATGTTAAAACATTAAAAGTTGAATATTTTAGAAATGGATCAGTGAAAATAGCAGGAAACAGGATAATTATCAACTTGTACACAATGATCATAATATGTTAGGTGTAATTTCAACAATTTATAGAACTTTTTAACTAATAATTAAAAGGGTCCTTTGATAAAGCAACTAATGCTGTAGATAAAGAGGAACCAGCATATGTATTCACACAGATTTCCAAAAGGCATTTGATAAGATGCCACATCAGTAAGAGTCACATGATCAGGAAGAGAACACATCCAAAGTGAGACAGCCAGAGGTAATTTGAAGTCCAGGATTAAGGGCGCAAAAAAAGTGATATCATAGGTAAAACCGTAAGTTCATTGATGGTGATAGCTACTAATTTGACTATTATAGATTAGTTTCAAACTGAAGGTAAATACGGGAAATATTTACAGGCTACAAGCTACATGACCGGTACAAGTTAAAAAAAAAGAACAAATTAATAAAATAGAGATGCCTGGTCAGGCAATGTGTTGTAACTGCATAATGTGGGAGGTGTGGATCCCACTGTGGTTCATAGTGGACACATCTATAGTAATTGTTTGTAGCCTGTCTTACGACATGGGGTGAACCCCTCTGCTAATTTAAACCCGACACACAGATGCTCACCTTACGCCATAATCTGTTGAATTTCAAGTGGCAAAGAACTATCCCAGATTTCACTAGTTAAAGTAAAAATTAACAATTTTATACTTTAAGTCCAACAGAGAATATTAAAACCACAATTATTTATAACTCCTTTCTCTTAAACCTATCTTTTACCTCCCACTCTACAATACTGGTCTGATTTTTAAAAAAGTTGAAACTTTATTGCTGGAACAGCACAGCAGGTCAGGCAGCATCCAGCGAACAGGAGATTCGACGTTTCGGGCACAGGCCCTTCCTCAGGAATGAGCAGAGAGTGTTCAGCAGGAGAAGATAAAAGGTAGGGAGGAGGGACTTGGAGGAGGGGCGTTGGAAATGTGATAGGTGGAAAGAGGTCAAGGTGAGGGTGATAGGTCGGAGTAGGATGGAGGCGGAGAGGTCAAGAAGAAGACTGCAGGTCAGGAAGGCGGTGCCGGGCTGGAGGGATTCGGCTGAGACAAGGTGGGGGGAGGGGGGATGAAGAAACTGGTGAAGTCCAAGTTCATCCCCTGTGGTTGGAGGGTTCCCAGTCGGAAGATAAGACGCTCCTTCTCCGACCGTCGCGTTGTTGTGGTTTGGCGGTGGATGAGTCCAATGACCTGCATATCCTCGGTGGAGTGGGAGGGGGAGTTGAAATGCTGTGCTACCGGGTGGTTGGGTTGGTTCGTCCGGGTGGCCCAGAGGTGCTCTCTGAATCGCTCCGCAAGTAGGCGGCCTGTCTCCCCAATATAGAGGAGGCCACACCGGCTGCAGCGGATGCAGTAGATGATGTGGGTGGAGGTGCAGGTGATTTTTAAAAAATCCAATTAAGATTTACAAATAAAAAACATGTCTCAAAACCAGCCAGTTGTCAATTCTCCTTTGTAGATATTCCTCTGCAGATTTTCCTGTATTTTCCTATCTTTTCCTTGGTCTTCTGCTGCACAACTTTTCTGACGGACAGGTAGCTTTTCAGCAGATAATGCTGACAGAGACTTAGCCATTGAGCTTGTCTAATAGATTTGCGATTCTTGCTCCCTATGTGGATGAGAGTAGATGCTGCAGGGAGGGTAAGCCAATTGATCATAGCCCTGTGGTACAGGGAGCTATTCAAGAAGGAGAGAAGAGAAATATGGTTGAATCAGAATAGTATAGTGTGACAATGCTGCTCTTTTAACAAGGTTAGATTGTCCTTGGTGTTTTTTTTAAACCAAAGGGGTCATAAATGCATAGAATTCGACATATCTGGTTTGTATGGGTTTTATGGCCAATTTGATTATAGCTAACAGACACTGCCTCTGGGAAAAAGGCTTTCAAGTTTAAAAAATAACACTTGTACAATGAAAGGGGAGTGGCCTGTTCTCCCAGCTCAGCTTTTCTATAGTTTGATTTGGTTTTAGTAAGCAATCGGTGTTTTGAGGCTGCGAGTCAAAGAAACAGCTGTATGCTGATCCTCTCTCTCTCTCTCGCTCTCTGACATCTCTCCTGTAAGAATATGTGTCTGATTTTACCATTTTTGCCAAGGGAGTATTTATGGGAATATTGCAAGCATTTGGAACAGCATCATTAAGTTGCGATAGAGTCGACTGGGTTTTCAGATAAATTATGTTATTCTATATGCAGTTCCCTTTTGTTAGTGTATAGAGTCATAGACCCTTCAGTCCAACCCGTCCATGCCGACCAGATATCTCAACCCAATCTAGTCCCACCTGCCAGCACCCAGCCCATATCCCTCCAAACCCTTCCTATTCATATACCTATCCAAATGCCTCTTAAATGTTGCAATTGTACCAGCTTCCAACACTTCCTCTGCAGCTCATTCCATACACGTACCACCCTCTGCGAGAAAAAGTTGTCCCTTAAGTCTCTTTTATATCTTTCCCCTCTCACCCTAAACCTATGCCCTCTAGTTCTAGACTCCCTGATCCCAGGGAAAAGACTTTGTCTATTTATCCTATCCATGCCTCTCATAATTTTGTAAACCTCTATAAGGTCAACCCTCAGCCTCCAATGCTCCATGGAAAACAGCCCCAGCCTGTTCAGCTTCTCCCTATAGCTGAGATCCTCCAACCCTGGCAACATCCTTGTAAATCCTTTCTGAACCCTTTCAAGTATCACAACATCTTTCCGATGGGAAGGAGACCAGAATTGCATGCAATATTCCAACAATGGCCTTACCAATGTCCTGTACAGTCGCAACATGACTTCCCAACTCCTGTACTCAATACTCTGACCAATAAAGGAAAGCATACCAAACGCTTTCTTCACTATCCTATCTACTTGCAACTCCACTTTCAAGGAGCTATGAACCTGCACTCCAAGGTCTCTTTGTTCAGCAACACTCCCTAGGACCTTACAATTAAGTGTATAAGTCCTGCTAAGATTTGTTTTGTTTAAACCCGAGTAGTTGCGGCACCTGCATCACTCCTGGAATATCCACCTTATAACTGCTTAAAGCAACAAAATTAGGGTCTGGGCTACTTTCTTAAAATGTTTTGAGGGGTCTGGCTTGGTCCATAACAATAGTCAAAGGAACAAACACTGTTCTATGTGGCCAGAATTGAGGAACTGCAAAGGGAAAAAAGACTCTTATGGGAGTTGTGTACAAGCGAGTAGCAATAGTCAGGATGTGGGAAGGAAAATAAATCAGCAGATAAAAAAGACATGCAAGAAAGACACTATTACAATAATCATAGGGGTCTTCAATATGAAGTTGGACTTGGAAAATCAGATTGGTTGCAGATCTCAAGGAAAAGGATTTATACAAGAGTTTGTTTTGAAGAAGTAGAACCCATTAGGGAATTTTTGAATTGGTGATGAGTAACAAGGCTGACTTGTTTAAGTAGCTTAAGGTGCAGGAACCTCCTAGAGGGCAGTGATCACATTATGATAGAATTCACCCTGCAGTTTGAGGGGAAGACAACTGAATCAGATGCAACAGGATCATAGTTGAGTAAAGATAACTACAAGGATGAAGTTGCAGAGTAGATTGCAAGGGAAACCTAATGGGGAGATGGTGGAACAGCAATTAGAAAGTTTTAGGTGTAATTCGGGAGATACAGCAGAAATTTATCCTCGGAAAAAGACATATTCTAAGGAAAGGATTGTACAACCATGGCTGACAAAAAAAGTCAGGGACAGCACAAAAGCAAAAGAAAAAGCATATAATGTAGTGAAAACTAGTGGGAAGCCAGAGAATTGGGAAGTATTTAAAAACCTGAGGATAATTCAAAAAGCATTAAGTGGAGAGAAAATGAAATACAAGAGCAAATAAGCTCGAAATACAAAAGGTAGCTGCAAAAGTTTTTTTTAAAGGAAAGGTAAGAGCAGAGTAGCCATTGGGTTACTGGAAAGTAAGGCTGGAGAAATAGAGATGTTAACTCTGATTTTTCTCCAGAGATTCTGCTAACCTGCTGAGTTTTTACAGCTATTTCTGTTTTTGTCCCTGGAGGAGCAGTGCCCCTCGGGGTACAAAGAAATGCAGAGAAACTGAGTAGGTACTTTGCATCAGATTTCACAGTGGAAGATACCAGCAGCATACCAGAACTTCAAGAGCGTCGGGTGGCAGGAGTGTTTGTAGCGGTCATCACTTTGGAGAAGGTCCTGGGGTGGCTCAAAGACCTGAAGTTAGATAAATTGTGTGGGCTGGATGGACTACATCCAAGAGTTCTGAAGGAGATAGCGGAGATTTGAGAGCACTGGTAGTGATCTTTCAAGAATCACTGGAGTCAGGGAGGGTCCCAGAGAACTAGAAAATGGTTAATGGTTAATATCCAAGGATATTTAAGAAAGGAGGGAGGCAAATGATAGGAATTTTTAGGCCAGTTAGCTTAACCTTGGTTATTGGTAAGATTTCAGAGTCCAATATTAAGGTGAGACTCTGGAGTACTTGGAAATGCGTGATAAAATATGGCTGAATTAGCTTGGTTTCATCAAAGGGAGGTCATAACAAATCTGTTAGAATATTTTGAGGAAGTAATGAGCAAGTCAGGCAAAGGAGAGGCAGTAAACGTGATCTATTTGAATTTCCAGAAGGCCTTTGATAAAGTTTCACACAGGAGGCTGCTAAATAAGAACCCATGTTGTTATGGCAAGGCACTTGCATGGATAAAGAACATAAGAAACAGAAATAGCAGTAAGCCATATGGCCCCTCGAGCCTGCTCCGCCATTCAACATGATCATGGCTGATCTTTTCATGGACTCAGCTCCATTTACCCTCCTGCTCACCACAACACTTAATTCCTTTATTTTCAAAAATATATCTTTGCCTTAAAAACATTCACTGGGCACAGAATTCCACAGATTCACAACCCTTTAGAGGATGAAGTGTCTTCTCACCTCAGTATTAAATCTGCTCCCCCTTATTTTGAGGTTATGTGCCTAGTTCTAGTTTCACCCACCACTGGAAATAACCACCTTGCTTCTATCTTATTTATCCTTCATAGTTTAGTGTTTCTAAAAGAGCTCCCATAATTCCTCTAAATTCCAATAAGTAAAGCTCAAGTCTACTCAATCTTTCTTCTTAAGCCAATCCTCTCAACTCTGGAATCAACCATTGAAACTCCTCTGCACCACTTCCATTGCCAGTACATCCTCTCTCAAATAAGGAGACCAAAACTGTACACAGTACTCCAGGTGTGGCCTCACCAGTACCCTACATAGCTGCAGCATAACCTCCCTATTTTAAAACCATGTCCTTCTAGCAACTGAGGACAATATTCCATTTGCCTTCTTAACTATCTGCTGCACCTGCAAACTAACTTTTTGTGATTCATGTACAAGGATTCAGGACCCTCTACACAGCAGCATGCTGCAATTTTTCACCATTGAAATAATAGTTCATTTTGCTGTTATTTCTGCCAAAATGAATGACCTCACATTTACCAACATTGTACTTCATCCATCATACCCATGCTCTCTCACTTAACCTACCTATATCCCTCTGCAGGCTTTGTGTCTTCTGAAACTTTGCTTTACCACTCATCTTAATGTCATCTGTGAACTTTGATGAACGACACTTGGTCCTCAACTCCAAATCATGTGTGCAAATTGTAAACCAACACTGAGGTTCTAACACTGATCCTTGACGCACAGTAGTAACCACTGATCGCCAACCAGAAAAACACCCATTTATTCCCACTGTTTGCTTTCTGTTAGTTAACCAATCTTTTATCTATGCTAATACTTTACTTGTAATGCCATTCACCTTTATCTAATGCAGCAGCTGTATGTTACCTTGTTGAAAGCCTTCTGGAAATCCAAATAAACCATGTCCACCTGCTCTCCATTGTCCACAGCACTTATCCTCAAAAAATTCCAGCAAATTAGTTAAACATAACCAGTCTTTCATGAACCCATGCTGCATCTGCCTAATGGGACAATTTCTATCCAGATGTCTTGCTATTTCTTACTTGATAGATTCATGCATTTTTCTCCACTATAGAAGTTAAGTTAATGGGCCTATAGCTACCTGCCTTTTGTCTGCCTCCTTTTTTTTTAAGAACAGTTGCGTCACATTTGCGGTTTCCTAATCTGCTAGAACCACCCCAGAGTCCAGCAAATTTTGGTAAATTACAAGTGCATTTGCTATTTCCCCCACCATCTCTCTTAGTACACTGGGATGCAGTCCATCAGGGCCAGGAGACTTGTCTACCTTTAGCCCCATTAGCTCGCCCAACACTACCCTTTTAGTGATAATTGTTTCTAGGTCCTCACCTGCCATAGCCTTCTTGTCATCAATTACTGGCATGTAGTTTGTGTCTTCCATTGCGAAGACCGACACAAAATACCTGTTCAATGCCTCATTTCTTGATTTCCTCTTTCTCATCCTCTAAAAGATGAATGTTTACCTCAAACACTCTTTTTCATTTTATATGTTTGTAACAATTTTTGCTATGTTTTTATATTCTGCGCTAGTTTACTTTCAATCTATCTTATCTTTCTTTATAGATTTTCTCGTGGCTTTCTGTTGACCTATAAAGATTTCTCAATCATCTGGTTTCCCACTATACTTTGTCACTTCACATGCATTAGCTTTTACTTTGACACCCCCTTTATTTTTTTAGATATCCATGGCTGATTCCCCCTTTTCCTACAGTCCTTCCTTTTCAATGGCATATACTTTTGCTGAGTGAAAAATCTCCTTGAAAGTCATCCACCATCCTCAATTGTCCCACCATATAGTCTTTGCTCCAGCCAACACCTCCCTTATCCCATTGTAGTCTCCTTTAAGCACAGGAACCTTCTCACCCTCCAGCTGTACTTTAGATTCAACATACTGCAATCGTTCCTTCCAAGAAGATTCCTAACGCTGGAGATCATTAATTATTCCAGCCTCATTACACAGGACCAGATATAGGATAGCTTGCTCCCTTGTAGGTCCCATTACATACTGTTTGAGGAAACTACTATGGATACATTCTACAAACCCCTCTCAATGGCTGCCTTGACCAACTTGGTTTGACAAATCAATATCTAGACTTAAATCCCCATGATAATTGCTTACCATTTTTGCTTGCATCAGTTATTTCCTTGTTTGGTGCCTGCCCCACCATGATGGTATTATTGGTGGTGTACAGACTACGCATACAAGTGACTTTTTCCCTTGACTATTTCTAATTTTCTCCCACATTGATTGAACCTATTTCTCCATAGAACCCATATCATCTCTCTCTACCACCATGATGTCCTCCTTAAATATCAGAGCTACACCACCTCCCTTTCCTTGTCTTTCCAAATAGTCTAATACTCTTGGATACTTACCTCCCGTTGTGATCACTCTGCAAACATGTCTCTGTAATAGCCACTAAATCATACCATTCATGATGATTTGCACTGTCAACTTATCTACCATGCTTTTAGTGCTACGAGCATCCAGATAAAGTCCCCTTATGCTAGTTTTTATCCCTTTTATTTGAATCTTAATATCTCCACCAGAAGAACCTTGGTTTTCAAACATTCTTTATCTTTCACTACCTGGTTTCCATTCTTCTTAGTGCTACACTGTTCTGCTGCTTCTTGCTTTTTATTTAATGTCTTGATTCTCTTTTTCCTTATACCCTCAACCACTCCTGCTAATTCAGAGCCTCCCCTTCGGTTCCCACCCCCCTGCCAAACTTGTCGAGGTTTGACTCTCTGACAGAAGGCAGAGAGTAGGGAGAAAGGGGTCCTTTTCAGGATGGCGCTGGTGAGTAGGGTAATTCTACAGGGGTCCGTGTTGGGACCACAACTATTCACATTATACATTAACAATCTGGACAAAGGAATGGATAGCATTGCTGCTAAGTTTGCAAATGACACAAAGATAGATGGAGGGACAGGTAGTGTTGAGGAAGCAGGAAGGTTGCAGAAGGTCTAGGAGATTGGGCAAAGAAGTGGCTGATGGAATACAATGTGGGAAAGTGTGAGGTTATTCTCTGTAAGAAGAATAGAGGCATAGTTAATGCCCTGAACAGAGAAAAGCTTTCAAAATCTGAACCAGAAGAATCATAGTGCATGATTTGCTTTGGATTTAGTTGGCTGTTAGAGAGGCAAATGTGACATTAGCATTCATTTCAAGAGGACTAAAAAAAAGAGCAGAAATGTATCACTGAAGCTGTAGAAGGTTTTTGTCAGACTGTATTTGAAATACTCAAAGCAGTTCTGGGTCTTGCACCCAGGGATGGATGTGCTGGTGTTGGAGACGTTTCAGAAAGAGGTTTATGTGAATGATCCAGTGATGAAGAGAACAAAGAACAAAGAAGAACAACAAATAAAATTTACAGCTCAGGTACAGGCCCTTCGGCCCCTCCAAGCCTGAGCCGGTCCAAATCCACTGTCTAAACCTATCGCCCAAATCCTAAGCATCTGTGTCCCTCTGCTCCCCACTTACTCATTCATCTGTCCAGACACACCTTAAATGAATCTACTGTGCCTGCCTCTACTACCTCTGCTGACAACACGTTCCAGGCACTTACCACCCTGTGTAATGCACTTGCCGCGTATGTCCTCCTTAAACATTTCATCTCTCACCTTGAATACATGACCTCTCGTTATTGAATCCTTCACTTTGGGGAAAAAAACTTATCTCTATTTACCCTGTATATACCTTCATGATTTTATGGACCTCAAACAGACCCCCCCCCCTCAATCTCCTTTTTTCTAATGAAAACAATCCTAACGTACTCAACTCTCTTCATAGCTAGCACCTTCCATACCAGGCAACATCCTCATAAACCTTATCTGTACCCTCTCCAAAGCATTCACACATTTTGGTAATGTGGCGACCAGAACTGTACACAGTATTCTAAATGCAGCCGAACCAAAGTCTTGTACAACCTGTCAGCTCTTATACTCGATACCCCATCCGATGAAGGCAAGCATACCATATGCCTCTTGACCATTCTACTCATCTGTGCAGCCACCTTCAGGGTACAATGGATCTGAACTCCCAGATCTCTCTGCCCATCAATTTTTCCCAAGGTTCTTCTGTTTACAGTAAAGTTCGCTCTAGAATTACATTTCCCAAAATGCATCACCTCACATTTTCCTGGGTTGAACTCCATCTGCCACTTCTCCGCCCAACTCTCCAGTCTATCTATATTCTCCTGTATTCTTTGACAGTCCCCTATGCTTTTTGCTACTCCACCAATCTTCGTGTCATCTGCAAACTTATTGATCAGACCAACAATACCATCTTCCAGATCATTGATGTATATGACAAACAACAGTGGCCCCAACACTGATCCCTGTGAAACACCGCTGGTCGCCTTTTTCCATTTCGAGAAACTCCCTTTAACTACTACTTTGTGTCCTGTTGCTCAATCTGTTGCTCAATTCCTCTAGCTATAATACCCTGCACACCATGTAACTTCAGTTTCCCCATTAGTTTACCATGGGGAACCTTATCAAGCAACTTACCAAAGTCCATGTATATGACATGTACAGCCCTTCCTTCATCTATCAACTTGGTCACTTCCTCGAAGAACTCTGTTAAGTTGGTAAGGCACGACCTCCCCCGCACAAAACCATGTTGCCTATTACTGATAAGACCATTCTTTTCTAAATATAAATAGATTCCATCCCTCAGTACTTCTCCAGAAACTTTCCCACCACTGACATTGGGCTCACTGGTCTGTAGTTACCTGGAATATCCCTACTATCCTTCTTGAACAGGGGGACAACATTAGCAATCCTCCAGTCATGTGGTACTTCACCTGTGTTTAAGGATGCTACAAAGATATCTGTCAGGGCCCTTGCTATTTCCTGTCTCGCCTCCCTCAGCCACCTGGGATAGTTCCCATCCGGTCCTGGGAATTTGTCCACCTTAATATCCTTTAGCCTACCCAACACATCCTCCCTCCTTATGTCAACCTGATCCAGAGTAAACAAATTTGTATCTCTAATCTCAGCATTCATCACCACCCATTCCTCAGTGAACTCTGATGCAAATGAGCATGGAGGACTCTGGGTCTGTATTCGCTGGAGTTAAGAAGGATGAGGGGGATCTGATTGTAACTTAGTGAATACTGAGAGGCCTGGATGAAGTGGATGTTTAGAAGACTGAGAAGTTTTCACTAGTAGGAGATGCTAGGATCTGAGGGCTCAGCCTCAGGGTGAAGGCATGACCCATTATAATATACATGGAGGAAGATAAGGGGCCCAAAACTGTTCACAGCAGTCCAGCTGTGGATCCAGCATCCATTCAGATGGTAGGTATTAACTTACAGTTCAAGAGTGCTCCTATATTTATGTTTAGACTTTAAGTATCACATAAAGTCAAGTACAAAAGTACAGGAGTACAGTGAACTGTACAATGTTGCCACACACAGCACCATCTTAGATACAAGTACCTAAATATAAAATCTTAAGAACAAGGTAGAAAGAAATAAAGTTGAAGTTAAACATTATAGACTTTCCAAGTATTAAGTAGAAAAATAAAAAAAAACGCCACAAGTTTAAACATTACAGTCTTTCTAAGGTGGAGAAAGTGAGGGCTGCAGATGCTGGAGATCAGAGCTGAAAATGTGTTGCTGGAAAAGCGCAGCAGGTCAGGCAGCATCCAGGGAACAGGAGAATCGACGTTTCGGGCATAAGCCCTTCTTCAGGAAACCCTTCTCCTGTTCCCTGGATGCTGCCTGACCTGCTGCGCTTTTCCAGCAACACATTTTCAGTCTTTCTAAGGTGCTTAGCTATGCACACTTCAATCTCCTTCGCTTTGGCACACTTTCCCTGCACAGTCCATACCAGGTGACTGGTTTTGGGGCCACCACTGCTACATCATCAGAAGCAGCGCTCCAGGCCGACCATACCTCAGCCAAAGCAACTGCTGTTCCCATCAATCAACCAGGAGTACCCATTTGTGCCTACCGCATTGCCGCAGCTGACCAATGCCAACCACAGAAGCCACCCTTTCTGCTCCCTGCAGAGGGTGCCCTGCCATTGTTACCATTTTGAAAGCCCGTGCCGATGTCACTGCGTCAAGTTCTGCGCCGGGCCCACCAACGAAGTCGCCAGTCCTCGATACTGCGCCCACAATCACTGCCACTGTGAGGTCAGAGGGCTTGCTGTTCTCCAGTCCGGGCTCACTCTCCGATGAGCCAATTCCTGCCATCATTATTGCACATACTGTGGAGGCTGAGCCCACTCTTGCCCTGCCGAATACGCTGAAAAAGCCTCCAAAAAGGTGGAGGAGCAAAAGAGTAAAAACATTAAAAAAAGGAAGAAACAAAGCAAGCTGACAGATGTAAACAAGCCCTGGATCAGTGCCACTATTCTGCAGCCATCTGTGCACAAGATGGATGCTATTGATAGGATCCATTGGGATTGGAGGTCTATAGTTTATAATGCATGGCTCTGTAAATAAGGTTTAACTATATAAAAGTCAAGCCTCAGCTCCAATATTCGCCACTTTGGCTACCATGCAAAAACAATTAATACAATACCCTGGTTTAAGAATGAGGTGAAAAGATAAGATAATATGGATTAAACGAAAACCATGAAAAAGGATTTGACAATAACTACACATGCCTGGAATCCCACAGGGAAGTGGATGAGGTAGAGATCGAGGTAATTAAGCTGCAAGGCACATAAACTTTCTATCAGACTTGGCTTCACATCCTCTGGAATATGGAGCGTACACCAGAACTGGAGCACAGAGAGCACAGCATATGAAATATCTGGATCTGTACACTGGATCTTCTGGACATACAAAACAAAAACTTAGGAGAAAGCTGGTAAAGGATGTTACAATGTTAAAAACTCTGACTCGGCACGATGGCGGCGATTCTGTAGAACTGCTGTGGACAGCTCTGCCTCACAGCCAAGGCATACTGGTGTTTTTTGCCATCCCTGGCCAACTTATGTGGTGGAATTATTAGTTTAAAACCTTACAGAACACATATTTATTAATATTTGGGAGTGGGAAGGATTGAAAAGTGTGGTGCTGGAAAAGCGCAGCAGGCCAGGCAGCATCCGAGGAGCTGGAGAATCGACATTTCGGGCATAAGCCCTTCATCAGGAATGAGGCTGGTGTGCCAAGTGGGCTGAGATAAAA
>NC_057726.1:339675-351342 GCF_004010195.1 Chiloscyllium plagiosum | reverse complement strand
GGGGGGCGCCCTTCCCCCAAACACCCCCCCCCAAACTTTTATCTCAGCCCGCTTGGCACACCAGCCTCATGCCCGAAATGCCGATTCTCCTGCTCCTCGGATGCTGCCTGGCCTGCTGCGCTTTTCCAGCACCACACTTTTCAACTCTGGTCTCCAGCATCTGCAGTCCTCACTTTCTCCGATTGGGAAGGATACCAAAGGGAAAAGGAGCAAGCAAACAGCAGCAGGGAGGACACTCCCCTGCAGCACCTACCACACCAGAGACTGCAGCAGCAGCAGCCTCTCCTGAACCCCCCCGGGGACCTGACAGACTCACAGGAATTGGCTGCTGCGACTTACCTTGAAAGTTGGGGCTGCAATTGAGGAGATCCGTGGGAGATTCGTGCCCAGGTCCAATCCATCGCATCCATGCGAACCCCCCCGGGGACCTGACAGACTCACAGGAATTGGCTGCGGCGATGGAGAGACTTACCTTGAAAGTTGGGGCTGCAATTGAGGAGATCCATGGGAGATTCGTGCCCAGGTCCAACCCATCGCATCCATGCTGCAGAAGCATGAGCAGGAGATCCAGGGCCTCGGGGAGAGGTTGGAGGAGGTGGAGGGTCGAACTAAGGCCTTGGAAGCTGCGATGGAGTCCTCATCCAGTCAGATCCAGGTGCTGGAGCGAGAGGTGTGGACCTTGCGAGACCATATCGACGACCTTGAAAATCAAGGTCAGAGGATAAATCTTCGAACTGTAGGGCTCCCTGAAGGTGAGGAAGGTGAGCAGCCAGTCAGCTTCTTTGAAAGCTGGCTGCTGAAGTTTTTGGGCCTTCACATTTGAGTCCAGTAGGCTTCAGATTGAAAGGGCGTATTGGGTTACAGTGCACAGGTCAGGCCCAGTGCAGCGTTCCCGCTCAGTCCTAGTGCACTTCCATTCATATAAGGACAAGCAAAAAGTCATAGAAGCTTCCAGATACCTGGGAAATGATCCGCAGGCACTGCTGTACAAGGATCATGTTTTTCCAGGATTCCTTGGCAACTTTAATTTGAAAGAGGAAGTCCTTCGATGAAGTTAAAAAGAGGCTGAGGAACCTGGGCATCCAGTACTCCATGAGATACCCCGCAGTGCTCCATTTCAGCCACAAGGACTCAGTTTATACATGAGACTCAGCGGATAAAGATAAAAACTTTGTAGACACTTTAAAATAGACGGACTGGCCTGAAGAATATGGTTAATGTATGTTCCCTTTTCTATCTTTCCCCATGTTTTCCCTTTGTTTTATTCCTTTCTTTCTCCCTAATAATTTCCTTTTTGGAAAGGAAGGAGAAAAAGACTTTGGAGTAAGTTGTTCCTTTTATTTTAATACCTGGATTTTCAGATGGGAAGTTTTGTGAATGTTCTTTGTTGTTTCTCCCCCTTTTTTTGGTTTGTTGTTTCTCTTTTAGTCACAAGTCGGGGTGACATGAAGCCAGGGATGGGTGGAGCTGTGAAGGAGGGGATGGGTAAGGCGAGTGCCCCCTATGGGCAGGGGGAAGAGTCTTCCATTCAAGGTTTTATAGTTGGTTTTCTTCGTAGTTTTTTGGTAGTAATAGTTGTTTATAGTTATGATAGGGTAGTTTTTGTAAATATAGTTTTTCGATCCTATGAGTCTTGATTTGACCATGCTAAATTGCCCGTAGTGTGTTGGTAAGGGGTACATGTAGGGGTATGGGTGGGTTGCGCTTCGGCGGGGCGGTGTGGACTTGTTGGGCCGATGGGCCTGTTTCCACACTGTAAGTAATCTAATCTAATCTAATCTAATTTACTTATGCTCGGTGCTTTGTAAGCAGGGTTCCCCCTTCGAGGGGTTCAAGGGTGTCTGAAAGGGGATATAGCTAAGTGTCTTATTAAATGGTGTACCTGGAACATTAAGGGAAGTAATTTCAAAGTTTGTAAGAAGATTTGTAGCTCGGGTGCTTGTTGTGGTTCTGTTCGCCGAGCTGGGAATTTGTGTTGCAGATGTTTCGTCCCCTGTCTAGGTGACATCCTCCGTGCTTGGGAGCCTCCTGTGAAGCGTCTTCTGTGATGTTTCCTTCGGCATTTTTAGTGTTTTTTATCTGCTGCTGTCATTTGCCTGTTAAAAGGAAAAAAGTGCTTTCTAGCCTTAAGAGGGAAAGAGTTGATATTGCTTTGTTGCAGTAAACCCATCTTGATGATGGGAACACCTTAAATTATAACAGGGGGGTTATGACCGGGTATTCTTTTCATCCTTTACTACTAAAAGTAGGGGAGTGCGGTACTTATCCAGAAAAATCTTCCATTCACATTATTAGAGCAGGTGAAAGATGAGCAGGGATGGTTTGTGATACTTAAAGCCCTGATACATGGGGAGGAATATGGCATTTTAACATCCACTGTCCTCCGGCGCATCCCCTCAAATTTTTGATTAGTGCTTTCTCTAAGTTGAGTGCTTTTGGAACACGGCACATTATTATAGGGGGGGTGGGGGGCGGAATTTTAATTGTCTTATGGATCCGACAGTGGACAGGATGCCTTGTGGGCCTCCAATTATTTCTTCGCAGGCCAAGCTGGTGGTTGACTTATGCAGGGAGTTGGGGCTGGTGGATATTTGGAGATGTCTTCACCCTACCAGCAGGGACTTCACCTTTTTTTCAAACCCACATAAATGTCACACAAGGATTGACCTCTTTCTGGTTCCCTTGCCCTTCTTGATTCGATTATGAGTTGTAAAATTGGGAATATAGCTATCTCTGATCACGCGGCAGTATAGTTGGAGGTTAAGGCCAAGAGTGAAGGGTTAGGTTTGCGGCACTGGCATTTGGACCCTTTTCTCCTTAAGCATTCCACATTTGTGGAATACTTTTTGAAGGAGTTTCAGGAATTCTTGACTATCAACTCAGGCACGGCTAGTAGTCCATCCATGCTATGGGAGACTGCTAAGGCCTTTGCTAGGGGATTAGCTATTTCCTATTTGGCTAGCCGGAAACGACAGAAGGAGGAACAGCAGCGTCTACTCTAGTCGCGGTTAAAAGCCGCCGCGGCAGCATGTTTTGCGCAGCCTTCGGTGACTAAGCTACAGCGGATCATGGCCCTTCAGGCTGCCTTAAATTCAATACTGACACAAAACACAAAGAAAGAACTTGCTTTTGTTTGACAAAGGCTGTTTGAATATGGGGATAGGCCAGGAAAGTATTTAGCATACCTGACTAGGAAAGAGCGTGCTCCCCAATCCATTAATACAATCAGAGACAGCACCGGGGTCCTTACATACGATGCTAAAAAAATTAATGAGGCTTTTCGGAGCTTTTACTCTGAATTGTATCGGTCTGAAGGTTGTGAGAACAGGAGGCTAAAATGGAGACCTTTTTTAAGAACCTGGACCTCCCAGGGGTAACTTTGGAACAGACCTCTCTCCTTAATGCCCCCTTGACAGTTCAGGAAATACAGGAGGCAACTAAGCAACTTTAGAGTGGGAAAGCACCTGGCCCTGATGGTCTCCCGGATGGGTTTTATAAGGAGTTTATAGGGATTCTGTCAGGGCCGATGTTGGAGATGTACAATCACTCACATATGCATGAATGCCTACCACCATCTTTGAGAGAAGCTAATATTTCCTTAATTCTTAAGAAGGGGAAGGTTCCTTAGGATTGTGCCTCATACAGGCCCATCTCTCTATTAAATTCAGATTTCAAGATTCTGTCCAAGATCCTGGCACTGAGATTGGAAAGGGTGTTGCCCCATATTGTTAAAGAGGACCAGACAGGCTTTATAAGGGGTCGTAGGTCCTCTAATAATATAGAACATAGAACAATACAGCACAGAACAGGCCCTTCGGCCCACGATGTTGTGCCGAACATTTGTCCTAGCTTAAGCACCTATCCATGTACCTATCCAATTGCAACTTAAAAGTCACCAATGATTCTGACTCTGCCA
The DNA here is from genome assembly GCF_004010195.1 of Chiloscyllium plagiosum. Classification (NCBI taxonomy): domain Eukaryota; kingdom Metazoa; phylum Chordata; class Chondrichthyes; order Orectolobiformes; family Hemiscylliidae; genus Chiloscyllium; species Chiloscyllium plagiosum. The sequence continues at coordinate 347,426 of NC_057726.1, read as the reverse complement.
CTCCCACAGGCAGCGCATTCCATGCCCCCACCACTCTCTGGCATCCCTATACGTTCCACCCTTCACCTTAAATTTATGTCCCCTTGTAACACTCTGTTGTACCCGGGGAAAAAAGTTACTGACTGTCTACTCTATCTATTCCTCTGATCATCTTATAAACCTCTATCAAGTCACCCCTCATCCTTCGCCGTTCCAATGAGAAAAGGCCTTGCACTCTCAACCCATCCTCGTACGACCTATTCTCCATTCCAGGCAACATCCTGGTAAATCTTCTCTGCACCCTCTCCAAAGCTTCCACATCTTTCCTAAAGTGAGGCGACCAGAACTGCACACAGTACTCCAAATGTGGCCTAACCAAGGTCCTGTACAGCTGCAACATCACTTTACGACTCTTGAATTCAATCCCTCTGCTAATGAACGCTAATACACCATAGGCCTTCTTACAAGCTCTATCCACCTGAGTGGTAACTTTCAAAGATTTATGAACATATTAGAAGTTTGCTGAATGTGGTCCACGTTTGTCAGCAACAATCGATTCAGGGGTTGGTGATTTCCTTAGATGCAGAGAAAGCATATGACCGCGTGGAATGGCCGTATCTTTTTTAGAACAGTTTGGGTTGGGTGGGGTCTTTGCTAGGTGGGTGGAGGTTTTATATCACCACCCCCTGGCCGTGGTCATCACCAACGGGGTGAAGTCTGGGAATTTTAGGATTGGTAGGGGTAGTCGGTAAGGCTGCCCCCTCTCACCGTTGTTGTTTACGTTGGTGATAGAGCCGCTAGCAGAGGCCATTCATCAGAACGTCCACATAACCGGTCCGGAAGTGGGATCGAGGGCACACAAGATTACACTGTATGCGGATGATGTCCTTCTGTTTTTATTGAACCTGATGACCTCCGTACCCCATTTGATACAATGTATCAATTCATTTGGGGCTATTTCAGGAAATAAGATGAACTTTGCAAAATCAGAGGCTATGCCTTTGGGGAAGTTTAAAGATGTTTTGATTCTGTTCGCCGAGCTGGGAATTTGTGTTGCAGACGTTTCATCCCCTGTCTAGGTGACATCCTCAGTGCTTGGGAGCCTCCTGTGAAGCGCTTCTGTGATCTTTCCTCTGGCATTTGTAGTGGTTTGAATCTGCCGCTTCCGGTTGTCAGTTCCAGCTGTCCGTTGCAGTGGCCGGTATATTGGGTCCAGGTCGATGTGCTTATTGATTGAATCTGTGGATGAGTGCCATGCCTTTAGGAATTCCCGGCTGTTCTCTGTTTGGCTTGTCCTATAATAGTAGTGTTGTCCCAGTCGAATTCATGTTGCTTGTCATCTGAGTGTGTGGCTACTAAGGATAGCTAGTCGTGTCGTTTCGTGGCTAGATAGTTTTCATGGATGCAGATCGTTAGCTGTCTTCCTGTTTGTCCTATGTAGTGTTTTGTACAGTCCTTGCATGGGATTTTGTACACTATATTGGTTTTGCTCATGCTGAGTATCGGGTCCTTCGTTCTGGTGAGTTGTTGTCTGAGAGTGGCTGTTGGTTTGTGTGCTGTTATGAGTCCTAGTGGTCGCAGTAGTCTGGCTGTCAGTTCGGAAATGCTCTTGATGTATGGTAGTGTGGTTAATCCTTTGGGTTGTGGCATGTCCTCGTTCCATTGTCTTTCCCTTAGGCATCTGTTGATGAAATTGGGTATCCGTTTTTGGTGAATACATTGTGGGCGGCACGGTGGCACAGTGGTTAGCACTGCTGCCTCACAGCGCCAGAGACCCGGGTTCAATTCCCGCCTCAGGCGACTGACTGTGTGGAGTTTGCACGTTCTCCCCGTGTCTGCGTGGGTTTCCTGCGGGTGCTCCGGTTTCCTCCCACAGTCCAAAAATGTGCAGGTCAGGTGAATTGGCCATGCTAAATTGCCCATAGTGTTAGGTAGGGGGTAAATGTAGGGGTATGGGTGGGTTTCGCTTCGGCGGGTCGGTGTGGACTTGTTGGGCCGATGGGCCTGTTTCCACACTGTAAGTAATCTAATCTAATTGTATATGCCAGAAGTTGAAGGTGGCCCTAAGTTCCCTTTTAAGGGTCACGGGCAGGATTCCAGTACCTAGGCATTTTTATTACCCTCAAGTTTGATCTGTTATTTCGGACTAACTTTGCTCACTCGCTCGACAATATTAGGCAAGATCTCCAGAGATGGGAGGCTCTTCCAATTTCATGGCTGGGCTGAATATCTCTCATTAAGATGAATGTTCTTCCTCGTTTGCTTTATCCCATGTGTATGCTCCCTATAATGTTTCCCAGGTCAACGCTGCGGAAGCTTATGGGGTGGTTTGGTTCCTTTGTCTGGCAATAGTGGGCAGCCCCTCATCAAACTTACTAAATTGCAGTTGCCTCAAGGAGGGGGAGGAGTTGATTTCCCAGACATGAGGAGGTATCAATTGAGTTCCCTGCTGTCCTTGGTCTGTGATTGGGTCGGTAATGATCCAAACTCAATATGGCTGGATATTGAGGCCTCCCAGGCAAAGTGCCCTCTTATTAACCTATTGTTCATGGTTAAGATGTGGACAGTTATGGACCACTGTCGGAACCCCATTGTCATTAGTACAGTCAGGGCTTGGAGGGTGATGCGTCAGAGTGAGGGTTGTTTATCCAAGACTTCACCACTTAACCTATAGTTGGCATGCCTGGGTTCCGACCAGGGATGATGGACTCAGGGTTCAAACTGTGGGCAGCAAGAGGAGTTTCTAGTTTGGGGTATGTGAGGTCTGGGAGCAAGAGCTAGAAGTGGACTTCTCTTCTGAAACATGGGAGAACATATGGGAGAATACTCGAAAGATCTCAATCTCAATCACAAAACCCTTTTTTTTAAAGTGGCATTCTCGGGTTAGCTGTTAACAATGGTGATAGCTAGACAATATGTTGAAGGTATTAGCCCCCTGTGTTCTCTGTCTACGACCTGATGTTTAGATTGATTCTAATCTAAAAAGTGAGATAACAGAGTTTTACATAAATTCATGCAGTTTTTGAGCTCAGAGTTCTACATGACTGTATGCAGTTTTTGAGCAAAGTGCAATGTAACTCTGCAAGTACAAATTCACCATTGTTAACAGCTAACCCGAACATGCAACTTTAAAAAAAAGGGTTTTGTGATATACACATGAAAGAAGTGAAACTATCACTGTATTCTAACAGATGAAAGGCTTAACAGACAATCAATTCTTCAATGTATAATTTCAGTTACATCACACTGCAAATTTTTGCTATAAATTCTGTGTTACGATCGAGCCCTCCACAATCACCTGATGAAGGAGCGTCGATCCGAAAGCTAGTGTGCTTCCAATTAAACCTGTTGGACTATAACCTGGTGTTGTGTGATTTTTAACTTTGTACACCCCACTCCAACACCGGCATCTCCGAATCAGATCATTTTTATAAGACATGCCAGTCCTACTTGAGTTATTTGGAAACAGATTTGTCAGTTGTCTTAACTAAGGCGTTTGTTTAACCAGAATGGTTAGATTTGTCAAACCCTGGGCCCTGGAGGGGGTCTCCTGAGTTAATACGGATATATATACAATGCTATTTGGGAGCTTTGCGCTGAGCATAGCTGTTCTGTATTCTGTGTTTTTTTTTGTTTTGTTACTTTTCTTTCTTTTTTTTTGGTGCTGCTTTGCACAGTGTTAGGGTTTGTTTTGTATTAGAGGGTAGATTAATAGTTAGGAGACAGTAGTTGTATTGTAATTTGTGTTTTTTTTTATTATACCGATATTTGTTATTGATTGTATTTTTCAATAATTTTATATGTTTGTAAAGTTAAAAAAATTTGCAAATAAATATATTTACAAAAAAAAAATGTAAAAACTCTGATATAAATTTTATGAAGTTTTAAAATGTGGTTCTTTAAAAGTAACCGGATTCATTCTTCAGTTTACCTTTGAGCTTCCTGTCCAACAGCAAACAAAGTTATTCCTATTCAGATGCCCATTTCAATGGTACAGAAAAAAAAGGAGGTGGTGGCATAATGTCTGAGACGTGATTTGAACCCCACCATGATATATGGTGAAAATTTGAATTTAATAAAATTTGGAATTAAGAACGATAGTCTAAGAATGAACACATAACTGGTGTCCAATTGCTATAAAATTCCATCTAGTTCCCTAATATCTTTTAGGGAAGGAAATCCGTCATACTTACCTCGTCTGATTACAGGTGACTATAGACCCACAACTGGGCTCTTAACTGCTCTCCAAAATGGCCTACAAAACTATTTAGCTTAAGTATAAGGTAAGGATTTATGGTCAACAATTCAGTGAAAATACTCTTATTTCTCAAGGCATTTGAATAGGTGACACAAAGGATATGATTGAAAATAAACCTCATGATGTAGGGAGTAGCAAAATGGTATGGATAGAATATTGATTGGCTAACTGAAAGCAGAGAATAGGTGTAAATAGTATTTTTAATCAGGTTGACAAGCTAAAACGAATGGTGCAGCACAGGGACCAGTGTTGATACCTCAACTGCAGTTTATGTAACTCATTTAGATGAAAGGATGGTGCTGCAAAAGGGGGTTAAGAGATAAATGGGAGGAGGGTGGGGCTGGGGGAAAGGTAGCTGAGAATGTTATAGGTAGATGAAGGTGGGCGGTGATTGTGATAGATTGGAGTGGGGAATGGAGCGGATAGGTAGGAAGGCAGGAAGACGGACAGGTAGCACAGTTGAAATGGGTGGAGCTGAGTTGGAGGGTTGGATCTGGGATGGGGAGGGGTGGAGGGGAAATAAGGAGATTGGTGAAATCGACATTGATCTGTTGTGGTTGGAGGTTCCCAAGGTGGAAGATGAGGCATTCTTCCTCCAGGTGTCAGTTGGCTAGAATTTGGTGGCAGAGGCGGCCCAGGACTTCCATGTCCTTGGCAGAGTTGGGGGGCGGGGGGGGGGGGGGGCTGGTTGAAGTGTTCGGCCACAGAGCAGTGGGGTTGTTTAGTGCATGTATCCCAGAGACGTTCCCTGAAATATTCTCTAAGTTGGTGTCCTGTCTCCCCAATGTAGAGGAGACCCACATCGAGAGCAATTTACACAGTAGATAACGTGTGTGGAGATACAGGTAAATCTTGGTTGGATATGGAAGGATCGCTTGTGGCTTTGGATAGAGGTGGGCGGGGATGGGCGCAGGTTTTGCACTTCTTGTGGTGTCAGTTCCTTGTGGTTGGTTAAATTAAAAAGTGAGAGAAATGGCTTATAAAATTGCTAAAGAAGTTCTGGGGTTTGAAGATGAATCCCAAATTTGCCAACAAAGTTCAGAAGGACAGGAAAAGACCTTACTTTTAGAATTAGCAAAGAGGTTAGAATTGGCTTTAGAACATAGAACATAGAACATAGAAGAATACGAACCTTCACGTCTCATCTTGAGGTAGGCCGCCCTCTTCCATTTAACAAGGGATTCCAATTCCTTATTAAACCACGGCTCCCTCGCACGGCTCCCTCCCTTTAACTGAGGACAAAAGTAAAGTTGAAATTGTGAGGGAGTTACTCAAACACTTAAGTGTGTCAGAGAAACAGACAAGTGTAGTAGAGCTAGAGAAACTTAAATTATAATCATAATTGAGAAAAATGGAATTAGAAAATAAACAAAGAGAGAGAGAGGAAAAAGGGAGAGAGAAAGAGAGAGACAAGAAAGAGGAAAAAGAAGGAGAGAGAAGGTTCTTAGCTGAGCATAGAGAGAAGAGAGAAAAAGAGAGAAAAGGTAGAGAGAAGAAAGGGAGAGAATTTGAACTTCAGAGTTAAAAATCACACAACACCAGGTTATAGTCCAACAGGTTTAATTGGAAGCACACTAGCTTTCGGAGCGACGCTCCTTCATCAGGTGATTGTGGAGGGCTCGATCGTAACACAGAATTTATAACAAAAATTTGCAGTGTGATGTAACTGAAATTATACATTGAAGAATTGATTGTCTGTTAAGCCTTTCATCTGTTAGAATACAGTGATAGTTTCACTTCTTTCATGTGTAAATCACAAAACCCTTTTATTTAAAGTTGCATTCTCAGGTTAGCTGTTAACAATGGTGATAGCTAGACAATATGTTGAAGGTGTTAGCCCCCTGTGTTCTCTGTCTATGACCTGATGTTTAGATTGATTCCAATCTAAAAAGTGAGATAACAGAGTTTTACATAAATTCATGCAGATTCATCCGAATCATGAACTTCAGAAGTTGCAACCTAGTCAGCACAGTCAAGTTAACAGGATGGAGATTAAAAGAGAAGGTAGTGATATGCACAAATATGTTAAAACGCTGCCACATTTTGATGGGAAAGATGTTGAAGCCTTCTTTATTTCATTTGAAAAGTTGGCTGGGCAGATGGAGTCGTCAGAGGACTTTGAGTAATGCTAGTTCAGACTAAACTGGTAGGCAGAGCTAGTGAGGTATTTGCCACACTGTCAGATAAGGGGTCAAGAGATTATGAAGAGGTCAGACTATTCTGTGTGTTTATGAATTGGCACCAGAAGCATACAGACAGCAGTTCAGAAACAAAGGAGGAACCAGGTCACACTAATGTTGAGTTTGAAAGAATTACACATAGTAATTTTGATAGATAGGTGTGGGCCATAAAGATAGATAAGATCAATGAGGTTCCAAGAGAGATTATTCTTCTGGAGGAGTTTAAAAACTCACTTCCAGAGATAAGAATTTACGTGGATGAACAGAAAGTTCAAGACCTGAGAAGAGCAGCAGAGATTACAGATGACAACGCATTGGTGCACAAGGCAAAGTTTCACTTCTGGGAAGAATTTCATCCTGAGACAGACAGAAATTGGGAGAAGGGGAGATCCTACACTATGAAACAAAGATTAGAGAACACTGGTAATTGTTTACTACTGGTTTAAAAAGAAGCCCAAGAGGGTGGAAAGGAGGTGAAAGGCCTCAGGTGTTTCCATTGTGATAAAGTGGGACATGTAAAGTCACAGTGCTAGTCATTAAAGAAAGGCATAGAACATAGAACATAGAACATAGAACAGTACAGCACAGAATAGGCCCTTCAGCCCATGATGTTGTGCCGACCACTGATCCTCATGTATGCACCCTCAAATTTCTGTGACCATATGTATGTCGAGGAGTCTCTTAAATGTCCCCAATGACCTTGCCTCCACAACTGCTGCTTGCAACGCATTCCATGTTCTCACAACTCTCTGTGTAAAGAACCCCCCTCTGACATCCCCTCTATACTTTCCTCCAACCAGCTTAAATCTATGACCCCTCGTGTTAGTCATTTCTGCCCTGGGAAATAGTCTCTGGCTATCGACTCTATCTATGCCTCTCATTATCTTGTATACCTCAATTAGGTCCCCTCTCCTCCTCCTTTTCTCCAATGAAAAAAGTCCGAGCTCAGTCAACCTCTCCTTATAAGCTAAGCCCTCCAGTCTAGGCAGCATCATGGTAAACCTCCTCTGAACCAGCTCCAAAGCATCCACATCTTTCTTATAATAGGGTGACCAGAACTGGACGCAGTATTCCAAGTGCGGTCTAACCAAAGTTTTATAGAGCTGCAACAAGATCTCACGACTCTTAAACTCAATACCCCTGTTAATGAAGGCCAAAACACCATATGCTTTCTTAACAACCCTGTCCACTTGGGTGGCCATTTTAAGGGATCTATGTACCTGCACCCCAAGATCCCTCTGTTCCTCCACACTACCAAGAATCCTATCCTTAATCCTGTACTCATCTTTCAAATTCGACCTTCCAAAATGCATCACCTCGCATTTATCCAGATT
>NC_057726.1:304093-337491 GCF_004010195.1 Chiloscyllium plagiosum | reverse complement strand
ACAATGGGAGCTTCTGTAGCTGTGATACCCTCTCTGATTAGTAGTGCTACACCCACTCCTCTTTTTCCCCCCTCCCTATTCTTTTTAAATGCTCTAAACCCTGGAACATCCAGCAACCATTCCTGCCCCTGAGAAATCCATGTCTCTGTTATGGCCACAACACCATAGCACCAGGTACTGATCCATGCTCTAAGTTCATCACTTTTATTTCTGATACTCCTTGCGTTAAAGCAAACACACTTTAACTGATCCCTTGGTTCCTTCCCAGGAAAATCCTTCCCACTAGCTGGTCTACCTCTTGCTATTGCCTCATCTGCATCAACTCTCACCTCCGGTATACAGCTCAGGTTCCCACCCCCCTGCCATACTAGTTTAAGTTGTGGGAAAAGATGTGGTAAAAGAAGCCAAGACAATGGCATGAGTGAAGATTGTAAAGGAATCCCCAAGAAAAGTCAAGGAGCTGCAGGAGAGTGCACAGCCTCGGCAGGGGCTGGGTATAGAGTTACAACCTGATCTCTATAAAGAATTTGCTTCTGTGGGTAAAGTTTATTCGGAAAGAATGGGGAAGAAGAACAGGAAGTTATAATTTTGAGAGATACAGGATCTAACCAGTCTCTAATAGAAACAGATAAATGTGTTTGTACTCATTCTGACCTGTTACCCAAAAGAGTGGTAATTTGTAGGATAAATGGACTGAAATTTAGCATTCCCCCATGTAAGGTCAAGTTGGAGTGCCAACTCAAGACTGGAGAGGTAATACTGGGAGTGATCGACAGAGTGTCAGTTCCAGGAATCCAGTTTGTTCTTGGGAATGATTTAACAGGATCAAAGAGAGAAGTGATACCCCTTGTTGTGGAGAAGGCCAAGGGAGACCAGGGAACTGAGGAGTTAAAAGAAAAATACCCTGGTATTTTCCCAGACTGTGTAGTAACAAGATCCCACTATCATAATTCACAGCACGAAGCAAAGACTAAAGAAAAAGATGAAGGAGTTGAGGTTCAGTTAGCAGACACCATGGTTGATGTAATGGTGCAGGAAAAACCTGAAGGCAGAAGGTCAGGTTGAAGTGTTTAGTCTTGAAAGGTTAATGTATGTACAACAGAAAGACGAGACAATAAAAGGTCTTTTTGTTGATGCATATTCGGAAAAGGTGGGAGAGAATATTCCTGAGGGTTATTATGTCAAAGACTGAATCCGAAGATGAAACTGGAGACCATGGCAAGTTGGTGCAGAAGGGAAAATGGGTAGAAGTGTACCAGATTGTGTTGTCAGTAGCAGACAGACAGGTGTTACAGGTAGCACATGAACTACTAGTAGGAGGTCACCTAGGAGTATGAAAGACTCAGGCTAAGGTACAAAAGCATTTATATTGACCTGGAATACACAAGGAGGTGATTAGCTTTTGTCGTGCATTTCATACATGCTAAATGGTAGGCAAGCCACAGGCGATATTAAAACCAGCACCTTTGTTGCCAATTGCTGCATTCGAAGAATCTTTCATGCAGGTTATAATTGATTGTGTAGGTCCCCTCCAAAGACTATAAGTGAGAACCAGTACTTGCTAACCATCATGGATGTGTCTATCAGATTTCAAGAGGTAATTTCATTATGGAGTATTAAGGCAAAAAGATGGTCGAGGAGTTAATAGCTTTCTTCATGCGGTATGGGCTACCCAGAGAGATTCAGTCAGACTAAGGGTCTAAGTTTACTGCCAGGCTGTTTAAGGAATTCATAGATAGCTTAGGTATACAGCATAGAGTCATAGAGATGTACAGCATGGAAACAGAGCCTTTGGTCCAATCCGTCCATGCCGACCAGATATCCCAACCTAATCTAGTCCCACCTGCCAGCACCCAGCCCATATCCCTCCAAACCCTTCCTATTCATATAGCCATCCAAATGCCTCTTAAATGTTGCAATTGTACCAGCTTCCACCACATCCTCTGGCAGCTCATTCCATATACATACCACCCTCTGCGTGAAAACGTTGCCCCTTAGGTCTCTTTTATATCTTTCTCCTCTCACCCTAAACCTATGCCCTCTAGTTCTGGACTCCCCCACCCAAGGGGAAAGACTTTGTCTATTTATCCCATCCATGCCCCTCATGATTTTGTAAACCTCTATCAGGTCACCACTTAGCCTCCGACGCTCCAGGGAAAACAGCCCCAGCCTGTTCAGCCTCTCACTATAGCTCAAATCTTCCAACCCTGGCAACATCCTTGTAAATCTTCTATGAACCCTTTCAAGTTTCACAACATCTTTCCGATAGGAAGGAGACCAGAATTGCACACAACATTCCAACAGTGGTCTAACTAATCTCCTGTACTGCAGCAATATGACCTCCCAACTCCTGTACTCAATACTCTGACCAGTAAAAGAAAGCATACCAAACGCTGCCTTCAGTATCCTATCTACCTGCGTCTCCACTTTCAAGGAGCTATAAATCTGCACTCCAAGGTCTCTTTGTTCAGCAACACTCCCCATGACCTTACCACTAAGTGTATAAGTCCTGCTGAGATGTGCTTTCCCAAAATGCAGCACCTCGCATTTATCTGAATTAAACTCCATCTGTTACTTCTCAGCCCATTGGCCCATCTGGTCCAGATCCTGTTGTAATTTGAGGTAACCCTCTTTGCTGTCCACTACACCTCCAATTTTGGTGTCATCTGCAAACTTACTAACTATACTTCTTACGCTTGCATCCAAATAATTTATGTAAATGACAAAAAGTAGAGGGCCCAGCACCGATCCTTACCACCCTCTGTCTTCTACCTTTGAGCCAGTTCTGTATCCAAATGGCTAGTTCTCCCCTGTATTCGGTGAGATCTAACCTTGCTAATCAGTCTCCCATGGGGAACCTTGTCGAACACCTTACTGAAGTCCATATAGATCACATCTACCGCTCTGCCCTCATCAATCCTCTTTGTTACTTCTTCAAAAAATCAGGTGCATAACGACCCAAATCCCAGGGAGCTTTAGAAAGGCAGCATCGGACCCTGAAGACCATGTTGAGTTCGTACTGTCAGGATTACCCAAATGATTGGGATAAAGTTATCCCATTCGTACTGTTTGCCATTAGAGATGCCTCAAACAAATCTACTCAGTTTACTCCCTTTGAATTAATACTCTGACAAAAGATGAGAGGGCCTTTGAAGTTAATTAAAGAGAAATTGACAGGACCAAAGTTGGAGATCTCACATTTGGATTATGTGTCTGAGGTAAGGGAGAGATTAATTCTGGTAGGTGAATTAGCTAAATAGCAGCTGAAGAGGCCACAACATAGAATGAAGCAGATGACAGATAAAAACTCTGAAATTCAGATATTTCCCGTGGAGATGACATATTTGTATTGTTAATAGTGGTAGGGAGGCCCCTTCAAAGCCAGGTTTAGTGGTCCTTATCAAATTGAGAAACAGTTGAGTCAGGTAAACTCTCCGGTAAAGATGCCAGATAGAAAAAGAATGCATCAAGTATGTCATGTGAATATGCTGAAACCCTATTATAATAATGAGAAGGAACTAGGGAAACAGGTGTTAGATATTGCCCTGTATGGAAAGTAATATGACAATTGTGTAATTAAGTAATGGAGTAATACATAGAATCATGTGACAGATCAACAACAGATGAGCACAGGCTGAAAATAATGGTAGCACAATGATAGGTTAGTCAAATCACATGATAAATGAGCAAATGTTAATTTTATTTTATTAAACAAATTACAAAACAGTTTACAAAAAAACATTGACAGCTGTACACAAAAGACAGCAATTTTACAAGGGAGAGGAGCAGCAAAGCTAGGCCCCGAACCATACCGTTCAACCAATTTACAGGGAGAGGAGGACAACCCTCAAATCCCAGTTCGACATATGACAAGACAGTGACAATGACATTTGTACATTAGACAATACCGTTACATACAAAAGTGCAGACAATACAGACCCAGCAAGCCCCCGCCCCTCCCACCTGAGCAAATGTTAAAGACAATGGTGGCATAATGTGATAGGTTAAGTGTAAAGTAGAAGACCATTGTGGCAGATGATGATTAGAAAGACAATACAAGCTAATAGGATTGGTTATGCTAATGACACCAGATAAGCTCGGCAACAAAAAGTATAAAAAGTAGTGAGCCCCAAGAATCGGGGGCAATCGGGAAGCCATTTTCTGATTGTCACAGGTTTTGTTGCAAATAAAAGTTTTACTTCTTGAGGAATTCTCTACGTCTTCTCGTGATTATCCTGGAGCATCAGGTGCGAACTCTCCACAACAAATTCACCTGCAGAATGAGGAATCAAATCCAGGTGTTGTGGAGTCTGATGTACCTCAAAATATGTTAAATAATGAGGAAGTCCTTGAGGAGTGGGATAGGTTAGTAAACTGTCTCAGGAACAAAGAACACAATTGAAAGGTTTGTTGCAGCAGTATGAGGACATAAGCAGGAATAAGATGGGGAGGACTAATGCTATTGTGCAGGAGGTAGAAGTAGGGAATGCTACTCTGATAAAACAACACCCCTACAGGCTTAATCCTTTCAAAGCCACACAGGTTCAGAAGGAATTGGATGAAGGGCTTTTGCCCAATGAAGATATCATCGAACCAAGTCTGAGTGAGTGGAGTTCGCTGATCGTCTTAGGTCCCAAACTTGACAGGACTCAATGATTTTGTGTGGACAATTGGAAGGTCAATGCCATAACAAAATTGGATTCATACCCAATTGGAGGACTGTATACAGAACGTTGAACAAGCCAGTTAGATCACATAGTTGGACTTAGTGCATGGTTATTGGCAGGTACCTTTATCAGAGAAAGCAAAATAAATTTGTGTTTGTAACCCTAAATGGGCTTATCAATTTAAAGTGATGCCCTTGGAATGAAAAAGGCACTCGCCACATTCCAAAGACTCATGGACAGAGTTGTGGCTGTGTTAACAAACTGTGCAGTCTATCTGGATAATGTAGTGATCTTTAGTGAGTCCTGGAAAGATCACATGATACAGTTGGCAGAGCTCTTTAAACGATTATGAGAAGCAAAACTGGCAATAAACTTAAGAAAAGAGAATTTGCAAAAGCAGAGGTGACATTCTTGGGACATAACATCGGTCATGGAAGGTTGACCCCAAGGAATGTAACGATGAAGGCCATCGAGGAAATTCCAGGACCAACCTTGAAGAAAGAGGTGCTTCGATTTTTGGGACTAAGCGGATTCTACCGGAAGGAGAGAGTGTGTGGTGCTGGATAAGCACAGCAGGTCAGGCAGTAAACGAGGAGCAGGACAGTTGACATTTTGGGCAAAAGCCCTTCATCAGGAATGAGGTTGTGAGCCGAGGGGGTGGTAAGATAAATGGGATGGGGTTGGGCTGAGGGAAGGTAGCTGAGAGTGCGATAGGTAGATGAAGGTGGGGGTAATGTTCAGAGAGGAGGGTGGAGTGGATAGGTGAGAAGGAAGATTGACAGGTAGGACAGGCCATGAGGGCGGTACCGAGTTGGAAGGCTGGATCTGGGATAAGGTGAGGGGAGGGGAAATGAGGCATCGGGTGGTTAGGGAGTGGCGATGGAGGAGGCCCAAGACCTGCATATCCTTGACAGAGTGGGAAGGGGAGTTGAAAAGTTTGGCCATGGGGCAGTGGGGTTGGTTGGTGCGGGTGTCCTGGAGATGTTCCCTTAAGCACTCTGCAAGTAAGCGTCCTGTCTTTCCAGTGTAGAGGAGACTGCATCGGGAACAATAGATACAGCAAATGATATATGTGGAAGTGCAGGTGAAATTTTGATGAATGTGGAAGGCTCCTTTGGGGCCTTGGACAGAGGTGAGGGAGGAGGTAAGGGCGTAGGTTTTGCAATTCCTGTGGTGGCAAGGGAAGGTGCCAGGAGGGAAGGGTGGGTGGGAGGGACCTGATGAGAGAATCATGCATGGAATGGTCTTTATGGAGAGTGGTTAAGGATGGGGAGGGAAATATATCTGTGGTGGTGGAGTCCATTTGTAGGTGGCGGAAATATGGTGGGATGGAAGGTGGGGACCTGGGGGTTTCTGGCCTTGTTGTGGTTTGGAAGGGTGGGGTTTGAGGGTGGAGGTGCGGGAAGTGGATGAGCTGTGTTTGAGGGCATCGTCAACCATGTGGGAGGTGAAATTGCGGTCCTTAAAGAAAGAGGCCATCTGGGGTGTTCTGTAGTGGAACGGTCCTCCTGGGAGTCGATGCGGGGAGGCGGAGGAATTGGGAATAGGGGATAGCATTGTTACAGGAGGCAGGGTGTGAGGAGGTGTAGTCCAGGTAGCTGTGGGAGTCAGTGGTTTGTAGAAGATGTCACTGTTGAGTCAGTCACTGTTGATGGAGATGGAGTGGTCCAGGAAGGGGAAGGAGGTGTCAGAGATGGTCCAGGTGAATTTTAGGTCAGGGTGGAATGTGTTGGTGAAGTTGATGAACTGTTCAACCTCCTCTTGGAATCAGTTCCTGGGCCTCCTCCATTGCCACTCCTGAACCACCCAATGCCTGGAGGAATAACGCCTCATCTTCTGCCTCGGGACCCTCCAACCCATGGCATCAATGTAGATTTCACCAGTTTCCTCATTTCCCCTCCCCCCACCTTATTCCAGATGCAACCTTCCAATTCGAATCTCATGACCTGCCCATCTTCCTTCCACCTATCCACTCCACCCTCCTCTCCAACCTATCACCATTACCCACACCTCCATCTACCTATCACACTCTCAACTACCTTACTCCCAGCTCCACCCCTCCCATTTATCTCACCACTCCCTCCGCTCACAGCCTCATTCCTGATGAAGGGCTTTTGCTCAAAACATTGACTGTCCTGCTCCTCTGATGCTGCTTGACCTGCTGTACTTTTCCAGCACCACACTCTTGACTCTAATCTCCAGCAACTGCAGGCCTCACTTTTACCTAGTGGATTCTACTGGAAATTTGTTCCAAACTTCAGCAGCATAGTGGCACCGTTAACAGATTTGCTCAAGAAGAACACAAAATGTTGGTGGACCGAACAATGCCAGAAGGCATTTGACAATTTAAAACAATACTAGCTACCGCATTAGTTTTAGCTACATGAAACTTTTTGAAACCTTTCAAAGTTGCAATCGATGCTAGTGACATAGGAGTTGAAGCTGCATGGCTACAGGAAGATGATGATGGAATTGAACTGCTAGTTGGTTACTTTTCAAAGAAATGCAACACCCACCAGAGACAATACACTACAATTGAGAAAGAATTATTGAGTTTGGTAGTGGCCTCACATCAATTTAATGTTTATGTCATGAACAATGTGTAGGAGAGGGTTGTGAACACAGATCACAATCCTCTTACAATCTTGGAAAGATTTAAAGACAAGAACATGAGACTATTTTGTTGGAATCTTATGTTACAGACTTTTAATTTACAAATTGTACATGTTGCGGGTCATTAAGAATGTGTTAGCAGATGCATTATCACGGATTTAATGGATAAAGTATAGATAGGATTGAACAGATACCAATGTTATGTATATGTGAGCGTGCAGACGTTAGTATGAACTTAGATTAATATCCTATGTATTTCATGGTAATGGGGTTAAGAAGGAGAAGAAAAAAATGAAGCCATCTTTTCGTTCTGATGGTTCATTCCTTTTCTTAAGGGTGGGAGGTTTTACGAAGTTGAAGGTGTGTACTATACCTTTAAGAGCGGGTGAAAGCTGGCAAACACCTATCAATGTCACAAAGTGCCCTGGACAACTTGAAGATGGAACATTTGGTTTGTAATCAAGATACATGAGTTGTTTTCACAGCAGTTCAAATTCAACCAGTTTACATTATGCCCTAAGATACTAAAACCCAATCAAATTTGAATGTTACGTTTTGACAGCATCAAACCAATGAGACGATCATGTATGTGGGATATACAAAACAGGCATTTTGGACAGTTAGCCAGAGAAAGAACACCACTTGTCATTGTTAGACAGACTGGCGGAAAACTCTCTAAAAGGTACCTTTTCATATGAAAAGTCTGTGCACAAGACAGAAGACAACCAAGGGAAGTCTACAAACAATGGAAAATCAACGCTGTCTGGTTTTAAAAATTGATTTGCTGTAAATGTAATAGGGGCTTTATCGGATCAGTATATTGTTATAGAATGGGAGATAGATAACAAATCTTTAAGACAAAGGAAGCTTTGAGTTGTAAATGGTTTAATGTTCACTTTTAGAGTTAAAGAATAATAGATATTTTTTCGTTAAATAGTGGAATTTGGGTAGGTCTCTCACACTCATATTTTAACAGATTACGAGGCGAGGTGTGTGTTTGGTTTAATTAGCCGAAAGGTTTACCACCTTGTCGTAACATATGTAAACAGGTTATGGAAAGATGGAGGAGCAACATGGTAATGGTGATAGGAGATTTTAATTTTCCCAGTATTGACTCGGATTCACTTAGTGTTAGAGGTCTAGATACAGCAGAATTTGTAAGGAACGTCCAGGAGGGTTTATATAGCAGTATGTAAATAGTTCAACTTGGAAAGGGACCATACTGGACCTGGTGTTGAGGAATGAAACAGGCCAGGTGGTTGAAGTTTCAGTCTGAGATTACTTTGGGAACAGTGATCACAATTCTGTAAGTTTTAGAATACTCATGGACAAGAATGAGAATGGTCCTAAATGAAGAGGGCTAAATTGTAGGAAGGCCAACAATAGCAGGAGCTAGGGAATGTGGATTGGGAGTAACTGTTTGAAGGTAAATCCACATTGGATATACAAAAAACAAAGAAAATTTACAGCCCAGGTACAGGCTCTTTGGCCCTTCAAGCCTGTACCGATCCAAATCCACTGTCTAAACCTATCACCCAATTCTGAAGGATCTGTATCTCTCTGCTCCCCACCTACTCATGCATCTGTTCAGACATACCTTAAAAGAATATACCATGCCTACCTCTACTACCTCTGCTGGCAACGCATTCCAGGCACCTCTGTGTAAAGTACTTTCCACGTATATCCCCCTTAAACTTTTCACCTCTCAACTTGAACGTGTGACTCTTTGCTATTGAATCCCTCATCCTGGAAAAAGCTTATCTCTATCCACCCTCCTATACCTTCATGATTTTGTAGACCTCAATCAGGTTCCCCCCTCAATCTCCCTTTTTCCTAATGAAAACAATCTTAATGTACTCAACCTCTCTTCATAGCTAGCACCTTCCATACCAGGCAACATCCTTGTAAACCTCTGCACCCTCTCCAAAGCGTCTACATCCTTTTGGTAATGTGGTGACCAGAAATGTACACCATATTCTAAATGCGGCCGAACCAAAGTCTTGCAGAATTTTAACATGACCTGCCAGCTCTTATACTCAATACCCCATCCGATGAAGGCCAACATACCATATGCCTTCTTGACCACTCCATCTACCTGTGCAGCCACCTTCAGGGTACAATGGACCTGCACTCCCAGATCTCTCTGCTCATCAACGTTTCCCAAGGCTCTTCCGTTTACAGTATAGTTCACTCTAGAATTAGACCTTCCAAAATGTATCACCTCATGTTTGCCCAGATTGAACTCCATCTGCCACTTCTCCGCCCAAGTCTCTAATCTATCTGTATTCTCCTGGATCCTTTGACATTCCTTTATGCTTTCTACTACTCCACCAAACTTCATGTCATCTGCAAACTTACTGGTCAGACCACCAATGCCCTCTTCCAGATCATTTAGGTATATCACAAACAACAGTGGCCCCAGCACTGACCCCTGTGGAACATCACTGGTCACCTTTCTCCAATTCGAGAAACTCTCTTCAACTACTATTTTATGTCCTGTTGCTCAACCAGTTCTTTATCCACCGAGCTAGAACTCCCTGCACACCATGTGATTTCAGGTTTCTCCATTAGTTTACCGTGGGAAACCTTATCAAACACCTTACTAAAATCCATGTATATGACATCTACAGCTCTTTCTTCATCTATCAACTTGGTCACTTTCTCAAAGAACTCTATTAAGTTGGTAAGGCATGATCTCCCCTGCACAAAACCATGTTGCCCATCACTGATAAGCCCATTCTCTTCCAAATATAAATAGATCCTATTCCTCAGTATCTTTTCCAGCAACTTTCCCACCACTGACATCAGGCTCACTGTAGTTACCTGGAATATCCCTACTATCCTTCTTGAACAGGGGGACAACTTTAGCAACCCTCTAGTCATGTGGCACTTCACCTGTGTTTAAGGATGCTACAAAGATATCTGTCATGGCCCCAGCTATTTCCTCTCTCGCCTCCCTCAGCAACCTGGGATAGATCCCATCCATTCCTGGGAATTTGTCCACCTTAATATCCTTTAGCCTACCCAACACATCCTCCCTCCTTATGTCAACATGATCCAGAGTAAACAAACTACTTTCTCTAATCTCAATATTCACCATGTTCCTCTCCTCAGTGAACACTGAGTAATCATTGACAATCTCACCCATTTTCTCAGGTTCGCTACAACCTTCGTTCCTTATCCTTTACTGGACCAACCCTTTCTCTAGTTACCCTCTGGCCTCTTATATATGAATAAAAGGCCTTTGGATTCTCCTTAATTCTGCTCACTAAAAAGTTATTTCATGACCCCTTTTAGCCCACTTGATTCCTCGTAGGTGGGGCTAGATTGGGTTGGGATATCTGCTCGGCAAGGACGGGTTGGACCGAAGTGTCTGTTTCCATGCTGTACATCTCTATGACTCTATGGTCCTACTCTACCAATATTCCTCCAAAGCATGTTCTGTTCTTAGCTGCCTGGACCTTATGTACGTTTCCCTTTTCCTCTTGCCTTTCTCTTGCACAATTTCTCCTGTCATCGACAGTTCACTAATCTTGCCTTTCTTATCCCTTGCTTTCAAATGGACATGCCTATCCTGCACTATCTTCAACCTATCTTTGAAAACCTCCCACATATCAAATGTGGACTTCCCTTCAAATAACTGCCCCCAATTCATATTTCCCAGCTCCTGCCGAATTTTGATATAATTGACCTTGGCCCAATTTCATACTCTTCCCTTAGGACTACTCTCACCTTTGTCTATGAGTATTCTAAAACTTACAGAATTGTGGTCACTATTCCCAAAGAAATTCCCCACTGCAACTTTTACCACCTGGCCTGGCTCATTCCCCAACACCAGGTCCAATATGGCCCCTTCCCTAGTTGGACTATTGATACACTCCTCTGGAAAACCTTCCTGGATGCTCCTTACAAATTCTGCCCCACACAGACTTCTGACACTTGAGTGCATCCCAGTCAATGTTGGGAAAATTAAAATCTCTCATCACCACCACCCTGTTGCCATAAGTGGGAGGCTTTTAAAGAGAGGTTGCTTAGAGTGGAGGACAGATATGTCCCTGTGAAAATGAGGGATAGAAATGGCAAGGTTAGGGAACCATGGGTGACAGGTGAAATTGGAAGACTAATTAAGAGGAAAAAAGAAGCACACATAAGGTCGAAGTGACTGAAAACAGACAAAGCTTTTGAAGAATATTGGGAAAGAAGAACCAATCTGAAACGAGGAATTAAGAGGTTCACGAAACATATTTTAAAAAAAGAGTTAAGGAAAATCGCAAAATCTTTTAGTCAGGTATAAGGTGCAAGAGGGTAACTGGAGAAAGGCTGAAAATGTGTTGCTGGAAAAGCGCAGCAGGTCAGGCAGCATCCAGGGAACAGGAGAATCGATGTTTCGGGCATAAGCCCTTCTTCAGGAAGAAGAAGGGCTTATTCCTGAAGAAGGGCTTATGCCCGAAACATTGATTCTCTTGTTCCCTGGATGCTGCCTGACCTACTGCGCTTTTCCAGCAACACATTTTCAGCTCTGATCTCCAGCATCTGCAGACCTCACTTTCTCCTAACTGGAGAAAGGGTTGGCCCACTTAAAGACAAAGGAGGAAAGTTATGCGTGGAGTCAGAGAAAATGAGTGACATTCTTATTGAGTAGTTTGCATTGGTATTCACAGAGGAGAGGGACATGTTGGATGTCGAAGTTAGGGATGAACGTTTGATTACTCTGGGTCAAGTTAGCACAAGGAGGAAGGAAGTGTTGGGTATTCTAAAAGGCATTAAGGTGGACAAGTCCCCAAGTCCAGAAGGGATCTATCCCATGTTATGAGGGAAGCAAGACAGGAAATGGCAGGGGCCTTAACAGATATCTTTGCAGCATCCTTGAACTCCGGTAGATGGTCCTGGAGGACTGGAAAATTGCTAATGTTCTCCCCTTGTTTACAGAGGGTAGCAGGGATAGGATTAGATTAGATTAGATTAGATTAGATTAGATTACTTAGATTAGATTACATAGTGTGGAAACAGGCCCTTTGGCTCAACAAGTCCACACCGACTCACCGAAGCGCAACCCACTCAGACCTATTCCCCTACATTTACCCCTTCAACTCACACTACGGGCAATTTAGCATGGCCAATTCACTTAACCTGCACATTTTTGGACTGTGGGAGGAAACCGGAGCACCTGGAGGAAACCCACATAGACACGGGGAGAATGTGCAAACTCCACACAATCAATCAGTCGCCTGAGGCGGGAATTGAATCCAGGTCTCTGGCGCTGTGAGGCGGCAGTGCTAACCACTGTGCAACCATGCCGCCCACTATTCCTATTTGGAAGAAAATAGGCTTATCAGTGATAGGCAACATGGTTTTGTGCAGGAATGGTCATGCCTTACCATAGAGGTCACAGAGATGTACAGCACGGAAACAGACTCTTCGGTCCAACCCATCGATGCCAACTAGATATCCCAACCCAACCTAGTCCCACCTGACAGCAACTGGTTCATATCCCTCCAAACCCTTCCTATTCATATACCCATCCAACTATTTTTTTAAATGTTGCAACTGTACCAGCCTCCATGACTTCTGGCAGCTCATTCCATACATTTTCACGTGTGAAAACATTGCCCGTTAGATCTCTTTTATATCTTTCCCTGCTCACCCTAAACCTATGCCCTCTAGTTCTGGACTCCCCCACCCCAGGGAAAAGACTTTGTCTATTTGTCCTATCCATGCCCCTCAATTTTGTAAACCTCTATAAGGTCACCCCTCAGCCTCACTCTATAGCTCAAATCTTCCAATCCTGGCAACATCCTTGTAAATCCTTTCTGAACCCTTTCAAGTTTCACAACATCTTTCCGATAGGAAGGAGACCAAAATTGAATGCAATATTCCAGTAGTGGTCTAACTAATGTCCTGTACGGTTGCAACATAACCTTCCAACTCCTGTACTCAATACTCTGACCAATAAAGGAAAGAATACCAAACGCTTTCTTCACTATCCTATCTACCTATGACTCCACTTTCAAGGAGCTATGAACCTACATTCTAAGGTCTCTTTGTTCAGCAACACTCCCCAGGACTTTACCATTAACTGTGTAGGTCCTACTAGGATTTGCTTTCCCAAAATGCAGCACCTCGCATTTATCTGAATTAAACTCCATTTGCCACTTTTCAGCTCATTGGCCCATCTGATCAAGATCCTGTTGTAATCTGAGGTAACCTTCTTCACTGTCCACTTTGGTGTCATCTGCAAACTTACTAACTGTACCTCTTATGCTCACATCCAAATCATTTATATAACATGACAAAAAGTAGAATATCCAGCACCGATCCTTGTGGAATACCACTGGTCACAGGCCTCCATTCTGAAAAACAACCTTCCACCCCACCCTCTATTTCTATCTTTGAGTCAGTTCTGTATCCAAATGGTTAGTTCTCCCTGTATTCCGTGAGATCTAACCTTGCTAATCAGTCTCTCATGGGGAATCTTGTCGAACGCCTTACTGCAGTCCTTATAGATCACATCTACCGCTCTGCCGTCATCAATCCTCTTGTTACTTCTGCAAAAAACTCAATCAAGTATATGAGACATGATTTCTCACGCACAAAGCTATGTTGACTATCCCGAATCAGTCTTTGCCTTTCCAAATACATGTATATCCTGTCCCTCAGGATTCCCTCCAACAACTTGCCCACCACCGATGTCAGGCTCATTGGTCTATAAGCTCCCTGGCTTGTCCTTACCACCCTTCTTAAACAGTGGCACCACATTAGCCAACCTCCAGTCTTCCGGCACTTCACCTGTGACTATCGTCGATACAAATATCTCAGCAAGAGTTCCAATCACTTCCCTAGCTTCCCATAGAGTTCTAGGGTGCACCTGATCAGGTCCTGGGGATTTACCCACCTTTATGCATTTCAAGACACCAGCACTTCCTCCTCTGTAATCTGGACATTTTTCAAGATGCTACCATCTATTTCCTTATAGTCTATATCTTCCATATCCTTTTCCACAGTAAATACTGATGCAAAATACCTGTTTAGTATCTCCCCCATCTCCTGCAGCTCCATACAAAGGCCGCCTTGCTGATCTTTGAGGGGTTGAAACTTTATTGCTGGAACAGCACAGCAGGTCAGGCAGCATCCAGGGAACAGGAGATTCGATGTTTCGGGCACAGGCCCTTCTTCAGGGTCTTTGAGGGGCCCTATTCTCTCCCTAGTTATCCTTTTGTTCTTAATGTATTTGTAAAAACCTTTTGAATTCTCCTTAACTTTATTTTCCAAAGCCATCTTATGTCCCCTTTTTGCCCGCCTGATTTTGTTCTTAAGTATACTCCTACTTCCTTTATACTCGTCTAAGGATTCACTCGATCTATCCTGTCAATACCTGACATATGCTTTCTTCTTTTTCTTAACCAAACCCTCAATTTCTTTAGTCATCCAGCATTCCCTATACCTACCAGCCTTTCCTTTCATCCTGACAGGAATATACTTTCTCTAGATTCTCGTTATCTCATTTCTGAAGGCTTCCCATTTTCCAGCCATCCCTTTACCCGTGAACATCTGCGTCCAATCAGCTTTTGAAAGTTCTTGCCTAATACTGTCAAAATTGGCCTTTCTCCAATTTAGAACCTCAACTTTTAGATCTGGTCTATCCTTTTCCATCACTATTTTAACATTACTAGAATTATGGTCACTGGCCTCAAAGTGCTCCCCCACTGACACCTCAGTTACCTGCCCTGCCTTATTTCCCAAGGGTAGGTCAAGTTTTGCATCTTCTCTAGTAGGTACATCCACATACTGAATCAGAAAATTTTCTTGTACACACTTAACAAATTCCTCTCTATCTAAACCCTTAACACTATGGCAGTTCCAATCTATGTTTGGAAAGTTAAAATCCCCTACCATAACCACCCCATTATTCTTACTGATAACTGAGATCTCATTTCAAGTTTGTTTCTCAATTTCCCTCTGACTATTGGGGGGTCTATAATACAATTCCAATAAGGTGATCATCCCTTTCTTATTTCTCAGTTCCACCCAAATAACTTCCCTGGATGTATTTCTGGGAATATCCTGAGTACAGTTGTAATGTCATTCCTTAACAAAAACATCACTCCCCCTCTTCTCTTGCCTCCCTTTCTATCCTTCCTGTGGCATTTATATCCTGGAACATAAAGCTGCCAGTCCTGTCTATCCCTGAACCAAGTTTCTGTAATTGCTATGATATCCCAGTCCCATGTTTCTAATCATGCCCTCAGTTCATCTGCCTTTCCTGTTAGAACCCTTGCATTGAAATAAATGCAGTTTAATTTATTAGTCCTACCTTGTACCTGACTGTTTGACTCACTTCTGTTCTCAGCTGTACCCGTCTCAGATCGATCTCTTTCCTCACTATCTCCCTCGGTCCCACCTCCCCCCCACCTTACTAGTTTAAGTCCTCCCAAGCAGTTCTAACAAATTTCCCTGCCAGTATATTAGTCCCCTTCCAATTTAGGTGCAGTCCATCCTTCTTCTACATGTCACTTCTACCCCAAAAGAGATTCCAATGATCCAAAAATGTGAATCCTTCTCCCATACACCAGCTCCTCAGCCATGCATTCATCTCGTCGGCCTCAATAGCTTATAACACCGGGAGTAATCCAGATATTACTACTCTCAGGGATCTCCTTTTTAAATTCCTGCCTAACTCTCTGTAATTTTTTAGATTAGATTACATTACAGTGTGGAAACAGGCCCTTCGGCCCAACAAGTCCACACCGACCCGCCGAAGCGAAACCCACCCATACCCCTACATTTACCCCCTACCTAACACTACGGGCAATTTAGCATGGCCAATTCACCTGACCCTGCACATCTTTTGGACTGTGGGAGGAAACCGGAGCACCCGGAGGAAACCCACGCAGACACGGGGAGAACGTGCAAACTCCACACAGTCAGTCGCCTGAGGCGGGAAATGAACCCGGGTCTCAGGCGCTGTGAGGCAGCAGTGCTAACCACTGTGCCACCGTGCCGCCCACTAATCTCCCTTCAGAATCTCAACCTTTTCCCTTCCTCTGTCATTGACTCCAATGTGGACAATTCTGCACCCTCTCTGAGGCACCCTTGATCCTGGCACCAGGGAAGCAATACACCATTCTGATTTTTCGCTGCTGGCCACAGAAACTTCTGTCTGTACCTCTGACTACAAAATCCCCTAACACAACTGATCTCTTGGAACCCAACATACTCCTCATTGCATTAGAGCCAGTCAAAATACCAGAAACTTGACTGTTCGTGCGATGTTCCCCTGTGAATGATCACCCCCTACATTTTCCAAAACAGCATACTTGTTTGAAATGGGGATAGCCACAGAAGACTCTTTCACTGACTGCCTACCTCTCTTACCTTTCCTGGAGTTAATCCATCTATGTGACTTTATCTGAGACTTCTCCCCCTTCCTATAACTGCCATCCATCACATACCGTTGCTGTTGCAAATTCCTCATTGCGTCTAACTATGTCCCCAACCGATCCATTCGATCTGGTAGGATTCACAACCAACAGCATTTATTGTAGATATAATCCACAGTAACCCATAAACTGTCCTTAAACCCCCACATCTGACAAGAGCATATCACTCTACTAAAGACCATTTTTGCTTCTTCACATCTACAGACCCAGAAAATAACAAGATAAGATTTATAATAATCTAGCAAGAAACAATTTGATTTCAGATAGTCAACATGGTTTTGTCAAGGGCAGGTCGTGTCTCACAAACCTCATTGAGTTTTTTGAGAAGGTGACCAAGCATGTAGATGAGGGTAGGGCAATTGACGATAAGATTCCACATGGTAGGCTGTTGGAGAAAATGCAGAGGCATGGAATTGAGGGTGATTTAGTACTCTGAAAGAAGGCAGTGAGTGGTGGTTGATGGAAAATATTCAGCCTGGAGTCCGGTTACTAGTGGTGTGCCACAAGGATCTGTTTTGGGACCACTGCTGTTTGTCATTTTTATGAATTACTTAGACATAGGCATAGGTGGATGAATTAGTAAATTTGCAGATGACACTAAAGTCGGTGGAGTAGTGAACAGTTTGGAAAAATGTTACAGGTTGCAGAGGACTTGGATAAATTGCAGAATTGGGCTGAGAGGTGGCAAATGAAGTTTGATGCAGCTAAATGTGAGGTGATGCACTATGGGAAGAATAACAGGAAGGCAGAATACTGGGTCAATGGAAAGATTCTTGGTCGTGTGGATGTGCAGAGGGATCTTGGAGTCCATGTACATAGATCCCTGAAAGTTGCCACCCAGGTGGATAGTGCTGTTAGGAAGGCATACGGTGTGTTAGGTTTCATTGATAGAGAGATTGAGTACCGGAGCCGCAATATCATGCTGCAACTATACAAAACGTTGGTGTGGCCACACTTGGAATATTGTGTACAGTTCTGGTCACCCCATTACAGAAAAGATATAGACGCATTGGAAAAGGTGCAGAGGAGATTTACCAGAATGTTGCCTGGTCTGGAGGGAAGGTCTTATGAGGAAAGGCTTAGAGACTTGGGTCTGTTCTCATTGGAAAGAAGGCGGCTAAGAGGGGATTTGATAGAGACATACAAGGTGATCAGAGGATTAGATAGGGTAGACAGTGAAAGTCTTTTTCCTAGGATGATGACGTCAGCTTGTACGAGGGGACATAGCTACAAATTGAGGAGTGATAGATTTAAGACAGACATCAGAGGCAGATTCTTTACACAGAGAGCTAATGTAGTCAACTCAGCCACATTAGGGAGATTTAAACAATCCTTGGACAAGCACATGGATGATGATAGGATAGTGTAGGGGGACAAGCTGAGAATAGTTCACAGGTCGGCGCAACATCGAGGACTGAAGGGCCTGTTCTGCGTGGTATTGTTCTATGTCCTATGTTCTATGTCTTATTCCTCTACAAAACACTGCTCCAGGTTAAATGAATAGTTATGGCTTATATTTTAAGTTTAATCAGGAAACATATCTCAAAAAACATAATCAAGAAAGAACCCACTCTACTCACTAATGCAGACTTTCTGTAGGCCACACTTAAAACTATTCACCTATCTGTTTCTGTGCTGTGACTTCGCCCAAACAGTTCCACCAAGATCAGTTGTGAATTTCACTTTCTGTTAATTTCCCCAGATGCATTCCGATGTCCAGCAATACATGAATTCAAACAGCAAAGGCAGTAAATGTGCGTGTTCACTGTGGTGTCAGTTTCTTTCTCTCTCTCCTGCACAGACCTCACCATGTGCTTCCTTTGTCTGTACCTCTCCCTTTTTAAAAGTGCTGTTGTTTTGACTTTATTTTCAAAGTTCCAAAACAACGCAACAGCAAATGAAACACTAATTGCTGCTCCTGGATTTCGAGGAAATCACCTCCAACACCTAAAATACCTCAAAAAAGAAGCAGCTGTTACAGCCAGAATTTTTTCCTGTCCTCCAAAGCTGTTCTTGAATCTGTCGGTACATGTGTTTAAGCTTTTGTATCTTTTGCCTGATGGAAGAGATTATAACTGAGGTGGGAGGGGCCTTTGATTATGTTGGCTGCCTTCCCAAGGAGAGATTGGATGGGAGACTGGCTTGTATGATGGACTGGGCTCTGTTCACAACACTATGTAGTTTCTTACTGTCTTGCCCTACCAAGCTGGGATGTACCTGGATAGAATGCTTTCTATGGTGCATCGATTAAAGCTGGTAAGAGACTTCATGGATATGCCAAATTTCCTTATTCATCTAGGGAGGTAGAGGTGCTGTTGTGCTTTCTTGACCATCACATCAACATTGGTAGATGAGGGTCTAAGATTAGAGTGGTGCTGGAAAAACACAGAAGGTCAGGCAGCATCCGAGGAGCAGGAAAATTGACGTTTTGGGCAAAAGCCCTTCATCAGGAATGTTGGTTGACAAGGACACACAGTGATTGTCACTCCAAGAAGCTTAACGCTTGCGACTGCCTCCAGCTCAGCTCCATTGAAATCGATAGGGGCGTGCCCTCCACCTTCCTGAAGTCAACGACCAGCTCTTTTGTTTGCTGATATTGAGAGAAAGATTATCTTTGCATCACACAACTAACCACACCGTCTCTTTCCTGTATTCTGTCCCATCATGTTTGAGATCTGGCCTACAACAGTGGTATCATCGGCAAACTTGTACATTTAGTTAGGACAAAATTTGACCACATTCAGATATGTGCAGGGAATATAGTAAGGGGCTGAGTAAGTAACCTTGCGGGGCACTGGTGTTAAGCATTGTCCTGGAGGAGGCGGTGTTGCCTATTCTCACTGATTGCAGTCTGTTGAAGGATACAATTGCAGAGGGTGGAGCAGAGCCCTGGGTCTCAGTTTGAAGATGTGTTTGATTGGAATTATTATTTCCCAACTTAATAGATTTCTTTGAGGAAATTACAATGTTGTTTGATGAGGGATGTCATATACATGGACTTCAGTAAGGTGTTTGATAAGGCTCCCCATTGTGGGCTGATGGAGAAAGTGAAATCGCATGGAGTCTAGGGTGTACTAGCTAGATAGATAGAGAACTGGCTAGATAGCTGGAAACAGAAAGTAATAGTGGAAGGGAGTTTCTAAAAATAGGGAACTGTGACCAGTGGTGTTCCACAGGGATCTGTGTTGGGACCTCTGATGTTTGTGATATACATAAATAATACAGACCCTTCGGCCCTCGATGGTTCCACAAGTGGTGCAACAATCTGAAGCCTGTCTAACCAACACTATCCCATTTTCATCTATATGTTCATCCAATAACCATTTAATTGCTCTTAAATTTGCTAAGTCTACAGATCCTTAGAAAATAGGTCACACATTTAGATAGAGGATCTGGATTGGTGCAAAATTGGAGGGCCAAAGGCCTGTTTCTGTGCTGTAATTTTCTTTGTTCTTTTCTTTGTTCTTGACCTGACATGCCAAAAGCATTATCTCTACAAACCCTGTTGACAGGGACCATTGAACTGCCTTCTCAGTCTTTCCCTCTCCCCTAATACCCATTTTTGTGTTTCTGTATGCCTGTGTAAGGTTGAGTTGTATAAGGGGGGTTAGAATATTAACTAGGAGGATATGTTGACTGTTCATCATTAGAACCAATGTATTCAGAATAAATAGTAACTTTTATTAAGTACAAAATCCTGGCCAGACTTTCTGTAGAAGTGAGTCTAATAAACAAGTATTTTAGGGAATTGTATGTATTTTTAAAAAATCTTTCATGATCCAGGAATACCAGGGCTTGATTTCCAGCATATCTCTGCAATAAGGCAGGACAAAAAGAAGGTCATGCTGCAGTTACAGAGGGTACTGGTGAGATCACATCTGGAGTACTGTGAACTGTATTGGTTACTTTATTTAAGGAAGGATGTAAATAGGTTGAAGTAATTCAGAGAAGCTTTATCAGGCTAATATCAGAAATAGGCAGATGTCTTATGAGAAAGGGTGGACAGGCTAGGTTTGTACCCACAGGGGTAGAGAAGAGTAAGAGGTAAATGAAAACTGAAATTGTTGGAAAAAATTCATGTTAGGCAGCACCTGTGGAGAGAAATCAGAGTTCGCATTTTAGGTCCAGTGATCCTTCTACAGAACCACTGGTAACTTGAGTAAGAATCATAGAATCCTTACAGTGTGGAAACAGGCCCTTTGGCCCAACAAGTCCACACAAACCCTCCGATGAGTAATCCACCCAGACCCATTTCTCTACCTTATTATCCTATACTTACTTTTGCATAGTGCACCCAACCCCATATCTCCGAATACTATGGGCAATTTAGCTTGGCCAATTCAATCAATCTGCACATCTTTGGATTGATTAAGAGGTAACTTAATTAATACATATATAATTCTGAGGGGTCTTGACAGGGTAGATGTGGAGAGGATTTTTTCCTCTTATGAAAGAATATAGAATTAGGGGTCACTGTTCAAAAGAGGAGAAAGTGAGGGCTGCAGATGCTGGAGATCAGAGCTGAAAATGTGTTCCTGGAAAAGCGCAGCAGGTCAGGCAGCATCCAAGGAACAGGAGAATCGACATTTTGAAAAATCAGGTATCAGTCATTTGAAAGAGAAGAGATGAATGTTCTTTTTCTGAGGACTGAATGGCTTTGAACTCTCTTTCTGAAAAGATGGTAGAAGCAGAATCTTTGAATATTTTTAAGGCAGAGGTAGATTGATTCTTGTTCAGCTGGGGGTATTGGGGGTAAAAGGTAATTAGGAGTAACCGAGAATGCACATTCGAGGTTACAATCAGATCAGCTACCATCTTATTGAATAGCAGAGCAGGTTCAAGGAATTAAAAGTCTGCTTCTGATTTGGATGTTCATATATCACCCTGCCAGCAACACCCATATCCCATGGAAGGATTTTTAAAAAGTGACCTGAAGCACTACTATCAATTTGCACTACAAAAAATGTAATGTTATTGTTACCATTAGTAGGTCAATGCCAATTTAATTGGAAGTGTTCACTCAGTCACGAGTGCATCATGGGAAGTCCCACTCACGATGTTCGTAATACTGGGGAAATAACATCTGAGATGTTATTATCGTTACTGCAGATGACAATCAAGTGATGTCCATATTTAATTACTTTACTAACTATGAGGAGATTTTCTCTTGTCACAACTCCTTCATCAATCTTCTTTTTCACAGCAGCTCCTACCTCTGCCTCATTCATGTAGGAATAAGCTCCATCAATGTGCTGGTATCCAGAATCAGATTAGATTAGATTACTTACAGTGTGGAAACAGACCCTTCGGCCCAACAAGTCCACACCGACCCGCCGAAGCGCAACCCACCCAGACCTATTCCCCTACATTTACCCCTTCACCTAACACTACGGGCAATTTAGCCTCGCCAATTCACCTAACCTGCACATTTTTGGGTTGTGGGAGGAAACCGGAGCACCCAGAGGAAACCCACGCAGACACGGGGAGAATGTGCAAACTCCACACAGTCAGTCGCCTGAGGTGGGAATTGAACCCGGGTCTCTGGCACTGTGAGGCAGCAGTGCTAACCACTGTGCCACCGTGCCGCCCACAACTGCGACTAAAATAGCCTTACCCACAACTCCAGGCTCCGACTGTATATAAACAAATATTCTGAATTCAGCATATGCAGCACAAAACAAGTAAAAATATGACATTTCAAGAATTCATCACATTGTGCGGTAAAAGTGCTGAAAATTGCATTTAAGAATGGGGCACAGTTGCTGGTGGGGACTTTAGCAACTGGGGATGGGGACAGAGGGTGAACACTGATTCCAGACCCCTAACCATTACATCCTCACACAAAACAAACAGCTGCGTGCATCAGAAAATTAAGGTAGGCTAATCAATTCTTAATGTAAACAGGAAATTATGGTATTTGTTGGAATAAAGAGAATTGAGGTGACATTACTGAAACACACAAGGATCTCTGGGCACTTGACAGGGTGGGTGCAGAAGTAGTGTGCCCTTTTGGGAGAGTCTAGGCTTAGAAGCAGTAATTACAGAGGAGCCTTAATAGTGCTTCAGCAGTGAGACTGAAATGCTGCTGTCGATGTCAAAGTGTGGGTCTTTGGGGAGAATTGGACTTCACTGAGGAGGATGAGCAGCATTAAGTTACAGCAAAGTCTTTTGTTTTAATCAAATAGTTACTCGAAGAAGGTAGTAATGGCAGTTAGTGCGAACGAGACTCCAGGTTGGCATGTTGCTTCCCTGGTGCCAATGCCAAGGAGGTCTCTGAGCAGGTACAGGATATTTTGAAAAGGGAGGGTTAGCAGCCAGAGGCTATGGTTCATATTATCACTAATGACCATAGACAGAATGAGAGATAAGTAAAGGGAATTTAGGGAGTTAGGTGGAAAGCTGAAAAGCAGAACTTATAGGGTTGTAATCTCCCTGTACACTTGCTAGCGAGGCCACAAATAGGAAGATAATACAGTTGAATGTATGGCTAAAGAGCTGGCAGAGGAGGGAGAAATTCAGATATCTTAATCATTGGGATCTCTTCTCGTACAGAATCTTGTACAAGGAGGACAGGTTGTACCTAAACTGGAGGGGCAACAATATCCTGGAAGGGAGATTTGCCAGTGCCACTCAGGAGAGTTTTAATTAGTACGGCAGGGAGTGGAAACCACAGCAATAGATCAGCATGTGGAGTAGTTGAGGAGAAGGTAAAAGTTAAGTCAAGGAAATCTAAAAGGAAGAACAGGTTAGACCAGGCTAATGAACACGGCAGTACCAACAGTCTGAAGTGTATTTATTTTAAATAAACGATTAATACAGGCAAAGCAGATGGGCTTACAGCCTGGATTAGTACATAAAATTCCAAAGTAGTAGCCACAACAGAAACGTGGTGAGAGAAGGGCAGGACTGACAGCCCAATGTTGCAGTATTTAAATGTTTTGGGCATAAACCCCAGAAGGGTTTAAAAGTAGTCTGGCAAGGGTGGGACCCTAAGCAATAGTGTAGAAAAACAAGAAAAGGTTGAGGCTAGTACAGAAGTTAAAGACAGCAAGTTAAATACACAAGGCAGGCAACTGCATGGCAGGGAATGAGAAAGATTGATGAAATAAACTGCATTTATTTCAATGCAAGAGGCCTGACAAGTATGGCAGATGAACACAGAGCATGGATGGGAACATGGGACTGCGATATCATAGATATTAGAGAACATGGCAGAGGAAGGAACAGGACTGGCAGCTCAATGTTCCAGGGTATAGATGATCTGGGAAGGATAGAAGGGAAGGCAAGAGATGTGGCAAAATGGTGTTTTATTTAGGGAAAACATCATGGTAGAACTTAGAGAGAGAATATTCTTGGAGGACAGTCCAGTGAAGCTATATGGGTGGAACTGAGAAATAAGGTGATCCCTTTTATGGACTGTATTGCAGGCCCTCCAATAGTCAGCAGGAAATTGAGAGCAAATATGTAGTGAGATCACAGATAGTTGCAAGAACAAGTGTTGTAATAGTAGGGGATTTTAACTTTCCAAACATAGATTGGGACTGTTAAGGGCTTGGATGGGAGAGTTTTGTAAAGTGCGTACAGGAAAGATTTCTCAATTAACATATAGGTGACCCTACTAGAGAAAGGGCAAAATCCAACCTTGGGAAATAGGGCGAGACAAGTGACTGAGGTGTCAGTGGGGAAGCATTTTGGGTTCAGTGACCATAATTCTCATAATTTTAAAATAATTATGGAAAAGGATAGGCCTGGTTCACAAGTTAAAATTTAACTTGGGGAATAGCCAATTTTGACAGTATCAGACAGGAACTTTCAAAAGTGAGATAACCAGAGTTCAGGGAGAGCGTCTTTCAGCTAATGTGAAGGGCAAGGTTGGTAGGAGGAGGGAACATTAGATGATTAGAGATATTGAGGCTCTGGTCAAGAAACAGAAGGAGGCACATGTCAGGTACAGACAGCTGAGATCAAGTGAATCCCTTTTGGAGTGTAGGGGCAGTAGGAGTACACATAATAAGGAAACCAAGAAGACAAAAAGATGGAGTGAAGGATAATTCAAGGAGACTCCAGAGTATATTAAGGGCAAAAGAATAACACAAGGAGAGAATAAGGCCTCTTAAAGGTCACCAAGGAACCACAGGAGATGGGCAAGATCCTAGACTAATATTTCATGTCAGCATTTACAGTGGAGAAAGATATGGAAGCTAGGAAACTTGGGGAAGTGAACAGTGATGTCTTGAAAACAGTCCACATTACAGAACAGGTGGTGTTTGAGGTCTTAAAATGCATAAAGATAGATAAATCCCCAGGACCTGATCAAGTACATCCCAGGACACAAAGAAGCTACAGAGGAAATTGTGGGGCCCCTAGCAGAGTTATTTGTATCACTGATAGCCATGGGTAAGATGCTGGACTACTGATGCTGGAATAATGTTGTGCCAATATTTAAGATAGGCTGTAAGGAAAAAACAGGGAATGCCAGACCGGTAAGCCTAACATTAGTGACAGGATAGCTATTGGCTGGGATTCCAAAAGACAGGATCTACATGTATTTGGAAAGGCAAAGACTGATTAGGAACAGTCAGCATGGCTTTGTGCGTGGGAAATCGTGTCTCACTAATTTGATTTAGTTTTTTGAAGAGGTGACCAAGAAAATAGATGAGGGCAGAGCAGTAGATGTTGTCGACATGGACTTTAGCAAGGCTTTTGACAAGGTATCACACGGTAGACCGGTTGGTAAGGTTAGATCACATGGGAATAGCTAGCCAAGTAGGTACAAAATTGCCTTGACGATAGGAGACAAAGGGTGCTGGTCGAGGGTTGTTTTTTTCCAGACTTGGAGGCCTGTGACCAACTGTGTGCAGCATCCACTGTCGTTTGCCATTTATTTGAATGATTTGGATGAGAATATAGGAGGCATGGTTAGCAACTTTGTGGATAGGTGTTATAGCAGACAGTGAAGGTTTTTTTTTTAGATTAGATTACATTACAGTGTGGAAACAGGCCCTATGGCCCAACAAGTCCACACCGACCCGCCGAAGCGAAACCCACCCATACCCCTACATTTACCCCTTACCTAACACTACGGGCAATTTAGTATGGCCAATTCACCTGGCCCTGCACATCTTTGGACTGTGGGAGGAAACCAGAGCACCCGGAGGAAACCCACGCAGACACGGGGAGAACGTGCAAACTCCACACAGTCAGTCGCCTGAGTCGGGAATTGAACCCGGGTCTCTGGCGCTGTGAGGCAACAGTGCTAACCACTGTGCCACCGTGCCGCCCACCAAGGTTATCTAAGAGTACAATGTGATCGTGATCAACTGGGCCAGAGGGCCAATGAATGGCAGGTGGAGATTAATTAAAATGTGTTGCAGTTTAGTAAAACAAACCAAGGCATGACTTACACTGTCAATGGAAGGGCCCTGAAGTATGTTGTCAAACATAGAAACGTAGGGGTGCAGGTACATATCTGCTTGAAAGTGGCGTCATACAGGGTGGTGAAGGCGGTCTTTGGCACATTTGCCTTCATCGGTCAGAAGATTGAGTATAGGAGTTTGGACATCTTTTACAGCTGTATACAACATACTATGTACAATTCTGGCTGCCCTGCTATAGGCAGGATGTTATTCAACTGGAAAGGGTGCTAGAAAGATTTACAAGGAGGTTACCGAAGACTGGAGGCTTTGAGTTGTGCAGACAGGCTGGATAGACTAGGACTTTTTTCCTCTGGCGTATAGGAGATTGAGTGGTGACCTTATAGAGATTTATAAAATCATGGGGGGCATAGAGATAAGTAAACACCCAAGGTCTTTTTCTCAGGGTGGGGGAATCCAAAAGTGACAGCATAGGTTTAAGGTGAGAGGGGAGAGATCTAAAAGGACCTGAGGGACAACTTTTTCACACAGAGATGGTGTGTGTATGGAACAAGCTGCCAGAGGGAGTGATAGATGCAGATACAATTACAAGATTTAAAAGACTTTTGGACAGGTACATGAATAGAAAAGCCGAAGAGGGATATGGGTCAAATACAGACAAATGGGACTAATTCACTTTAGAAAACCTGGTTGGCAGGAATGAATTGGATTCAAAGGCCTGTTTCCTTGCTGTATACTCTATGACACTGTCTGTCTTCTGTAAAGGGATCAAAATCGTACACAATATTCCAGGTGGGGTCTCACCGATGTCTTTGTTTTGCTGTATCAAAATATTCTTACTTTCATACTCTATTCATTTAGCAACAAATGCCAAAATTCTATTTGCTTTCCTTATTATCTACTATACCTGTGATTCATACAAGGACACCATAATTCCTATACACCAAAGCACTCTAAGCCATAGCTAGTTTTCCAATAGCGCTTCATGGTCTTGATTAGATTCTTAATTCCAGATATCAATCAGAATTAAAATTCCACCATCTACCATAGCAGGATTCGAATCGGAGACCCCCAGCTGAATAAATAGTCTACGATAACATCATGAGGAGGCCATCGACTTCACAAAATGCTGATGTTTTGTGTTCTTTTGAGACTTTGAGTCATTGAAGGCTACATGCAACTCTGAACGCTATAATACAAATATTGTTTCATTTTAGCATGGAGTATACATTAAGGTTATGGTGCTGCTATTTTGTGGCAGTACAAGAGTAAAGGCAATTATGCATTTCTTTACTTTAACACTCCGATACAGTGCTGCTTTTGTTTTAGAAGTGCTAAGTAAAATAATGATGTTTACTTATCTGGTGTCCTGTCTAGTTTATTCTTAACCAATCATATTGTCAAACTGAAATCCTCCCATCACTCCACACAGCTGCAAGACTGGTTGACAGTGAGGAAGGAGGTCTTGGGCTACAGGATGATCTAAACGGATTGGTCAGATCAATATCAGATGGAATTTCACCCTGATAAATGTGAGGTGGTACATTTTAGAAGAAGTAATAATAAGGGTTATGTCAATGAATGGCAGGACGTTAGGAAGTTCAGAGGACAGATGGATCTTGGGGTGTTTATCCATAGATCCTTGAAGGTAGCAGTATATGTTAACAGGGTGGTTAAGGCTGCATATGGGACACTTGCCCTTATCACTCGAGGCATTGATTAAGAGGAGAGAGGTTACATTGGAACTGTACAAAACTTTGGTTAGATCACAGCTGGAGTGCTGAATGTAGTTCAGTCACTGCACAATAGGAAGGATATGATTGCATTGCAGGGGTGCAAAGGAGATTCACCAGGATGTTGCCTGGGATGAAACAGTTTATCTACGAAGAGAGGCTGGAGAAGCTTGGGTTATTTTCTTCAGTGCGCAGAAGGTTGAGAGGGTATCTGATAGGAGTGTATATGACTTTGGGAAGCATTGACAGGGTGGATAGAAAGCAGCTGTTTCCCTTAATTGCAGGGTCAGTAACAAGGGGTACACTTTCAAACTGAAAGGCAGGAGGTTTAGAGGGGATTTCAGAAGGTGGTGGAAATCTGAAATGCACTTCTTGGCAGGTTAGTGGAGTCAGGTAACCTCTCAAAATGTAAGTAGTACCTGAATGAGTATCTGACGTGTCATAACATTCAAGGCTATGGCACTACTGCTGGAAAGTGGGACCAATATAGTTTTCAGTCATAGAAGAGTCTAGGACCAGAGGGCATAGTCTCAGGTGTCAATTTAAGATAAGGTTTTGAGATGAGGAATTTCTTCTCTCAGAGTTGTGAATCTTGGAACTCAATGCCACAGAGAGCTATTGGGGATAGAGTTCCTGTGTATATTTAAGGTGGAGATAGATAAATTCTTGATCAGTAGGTAAATAAGGCTGATGGGGAAAGAGCAGAAAATGGGCATGAGGAATGGTGAAACAGCCATGATCTTACTGATCACTGTCAAATATCTAAATGACTATTCCTGTTCCTATTTCTTATGGTCTTATTTAACATAGTCTTGGTGGTCCAGAGCTGATGGGCTGAATGGCATCTTCTGTCCTGTGAGATGTTATGAGCTGCAATTTCAGTTCTGACTGTGGAGTCCCAACAATTTTCCATGTTCCAAAGGAGGCAAGGTGGGAAAAAGTTTGGGAAGCAGTGGCATGAAGGTAAGTGATGTATTAGGAGTGTAAAAGCTGGCTTTTGTAACTATTTGGTTACATTGAACATTGAAGTAATTGTTCTACCCAGGATCAGATTTTGTTGGAAATCTACTTTCTGGGAACAAATGTAAAACTCCTACATTGTTGGGACACTAATCTATTGCAACACTCAGAAAACATTGACATTTTTTGTACAAACAGCAACAGGGCAGTCACTTTGACTGCGAATTTACATTGCTACCTTGTTGCCTGACCCATTACCTTGACCCTGTGTACTATCACACATAACTATAAGATCAACATTGCAAGTTCAGCCAAGGATGTTCCACAGGGCTGAGGAGTGCAAAACTGCACGAAAAGCCTACAAATTCTTAAAGGGGTTGGGTGAGCAGCCAGAAGTCGTGGTAAACATTGGTACTAATGACATAGCTAGGAAAAGGGATGAGGATCTGAAAAGTGAATATAAAGAGTTAGGTTGAAAGCTAAAAGGTAGCTCGAGTTGAGTAGCTTTCTGGATTGCTATTGGTGCCATGGGCTAGTGAGGCCAGGAACAGAGAGCAAGTGCGGCTGAACACGTGGTGCAGAGC
This sequence comes from Chiloscyllium plagiosum, assembly GCF_004010195.1. Lineage (NCBI taxonomy): Eukaryota > Metazoa > Chordata > Chondrichthyes > Orectolobiformes > Hemiscylliidae > Chiloscyllium > Chiloscyllium plagiosum. Next base: position 308,123 of record NC_057726.1, on the reverse strand, counting down.
TGGTGTAGGAGGGAGGGCTTCAGATATGTGGATCATTGGGATACCGTCTGGGGAAGGTAGAACCAATACAAGGAGGACAGGTTGCACCTGAACTGGAAGGGCACCAATATCCTGGGCAGGTGGTTTGCTAGATCTCGTCAGGAAGGTTTAAACTAGTTTGGCAGGGGGATGGGAACCAGAGCTACAGATCAGATGATGGGGTAGCTGGTGAACAGGCAGATACAACATGCAGGGAGTCTGTGAGGAAGGATAGACAGTTGGTAGGGCAAAGCTGCAGTCAATATGATGGGTTGAAGTATGTCTATTTTAATGCAAGAAGTGTCAGGATTAAGGGTGATGAACTTAGAGCATGGATCAGTACTTGGAGCTACAATGTTAAAACCATTACAGAGACTTGGATATCACTGGGACAGGAATGGTTGTTGGATATTCCGGGGTCTAGACGTTTCAAAAGGAATAGGGGGAGAGGTGGGGGAGTGGCACTGCTAATCAGGGATAGTATCACAGCTGCAGAAAAGGTCATCAAGGAGGGTTTGTCTACTGAGTGAGTATGGGTGGAAGTCAGAAACAGGAAAGTAGCAGTCACTTTATTGAGAGTTTTCTATAGACACCTCAATACCAACAGAGACACAGGAGCAGATTGGGAGGCAGATTTTGGAAAATTGCAGAAGTAATGGGTGTTGTCATGGGTGACTTCAAAAGGTCCCTAATATTGATTGGAAACTCCTTCGTGCAAATAGTTTGGATGGGGCAGATTTTGTCAGGTGTGTCCAGGAAGGATTCCTGACTCAATATGCCGATAGGCCAACCAGAGGGGAGGCCATGGTGGATTTGGTGCTTGGCAACAAACCAGGACAAGTCTCAACTCTCGGTGGGAACGTATTTCGGTGATAGTGATCACAACTCCCTGACGAGGTTGGGAGCCTCCTGTGAAGCGCTTCTGTGATCTTTCCTCCGGCATTTGTAGTAGTTTGAATCTGCCGCTTCCGGTTGTCAGTTCCAGCTGTCCGCTGCAGTGGCCGGTATATTGGGTCCAGGTCGATGTGCTTATTGATTGAATCTGTGGATGTGTGCCATGCCTCTAGGAATTCCCTGGCTGTTCTCTGTTTGGCTTGTCCTATAATAGTAGTGTTGTTCTCGTCAAACTCATGTTGCTTGTCATCTGCGTGTGTGGCTACTAAGGATAGCTGGTCGTGTCGTTTATTTTCCTACTAATATAGGACAAGCCAAACAGAGAACAGCCAGGGAATTTCTAGAGGCATGGCACTCATCCACAGATTCAATCAACAAGCACATCGACTTGGACCCAATATACCGGCCACTGCAGCAGACAGCTGGAACTGACAACCGGAAGCGGCAGATTCAAACCACTACAAATGGCGGAGGAAAGATCACAGAAGCGCTTCACAGGAGGCTCCCAAGCACTGAGGATGTCACCTAGACAGGGGACAAAACATCTGCAACACAAATTCCCAGCTCGACGAACAGAACCACAACAACGAGCACCCGAGCTACAAATCTTCTCACAAACTTTGAACAACTCCCTGACCTTTACTATAGTCATGGAGAGGGACTGGAGCAGATGGCATGGGAAGGTATTTACTTGGGGGAGGGGGGATTAAGGTGCTATTAGGCAGGAACTGTGGAGCATTAACTGGGAACAGATATTCTCAGAAAAATGCATGACAGAAATCTGGAAGTTATTTAGGGAGCACTTGCTGCAAGTGCTGGATAGGTTTGTCCCAGTGAGACAAAGAAGGGATGGTTAGGTGAAGGAAACTTGGATGACAAGAGATGTGGAACATCTCGTCAAGAGGTAGAAGGAAGCTTACTTAATGTTGAGGAAGCATTGATTAGACAGGGCTCTAGAGCAATGTTTCTCAACGGGGGCAGAAGCGCCCCAAGGGGCATTTGCCTTCCTTCAGTGGGCATTGAAGTCAAAGGGGGTGGCAAGGGGGCACTGAAATACTTTGTAGATAGCTTACCAATCACTTGGAAGATTGCCGTGTCCTTGAAGGACATTGCTGTGTGCAAATGGATAGTCGCATAACACAAGTCTGTTATTTTCCCTGCACCCATGGAGGCGTGCGCTCCGATTGGTTGCTGCGCTATTATTGATAATCTTTTCTGTAAATGGCAAACTATTTGAACTCATTCGCGGTTGGCACTGATTCTACTGCCGAGGTCAATATCACCTAACTCGTGTCGCTTCTAGGAAGACGAAACACAGCTTTTCAACTATTCTACTGGGTGGCAGAATGAAAGCACATTACAGCTAATTAGCCAATCAAATTTTTGCCACTTGTCTGAGCGTCTTAAAATTATCGCGATAAGGTAAAACCTGTGATTCCATCAGGGTATTCGAGCGACAGTGTAAAAATGGCCTCATTGAGAATGAAAAGATGCAGGCAGTATAGCATGGACTATTTGCGATATGGCTTTATTCAATCTCCATCTAATAAGCAGTTACCACTGTGCTTGCTCTGTGAACAAAGTTTTTCCAACGAGGCCATGAAACCTTCCCGTCTTTTTAAATATTTAGAAAATAAATAGTGACAGTGACAAAAGGGACAAAGATTTGGCATATTTTCAAACATTAAAAGAATAAATTCAATCAGCAACCAACAACTTCCATTGCTTTTTCAAAGATGGGAGCCACAAATGTGGATGGCCGTGTGGCATCATACAACATAGCGAAGCTAATTGCAAAGTGTGGTAAACCTCATTCCGTGGGTGAATTGTTGGTGCTTCCAGCTATTGCCGAAGTATTATCAACCGTGCTACATCAGGAACCATCAATGACTATTAAGCGTATTCCTCTTAGCAACGATTCCGTGAGAAGGCGCATTGATGAAATGGCCTCAAACGTTGAGGATAAATTATGTTCTCTGTTGATATCGAAAGAAGTCGCCTTACAAATTGATGAAATTACTATATGCGAAAATCAAGCTTTACTTTTGGGGTACGTACGTTTCATCGACAAAAATGAAATACGAGAAGAACTACTTTTTGCATTGAATCTACTGACAGATACCAAAGGTAAGACTATCCGAGACTGCATCAAGGATTATTTTGATAAAAAGTCTGTTCCCCTCAAAAACATTGTTGCTTATGCTACTGATGGCACACGTGCTATGACTGGCTAACATCATGGATTTGTCGCATTATTAAAGAGAGAAGTGTCACATGTTTTCACTGTACACCGCATTACCCATCGGCAGCTTCTGGCTGCAAATAAACTTAGTGAATCCCTCAACCATTCTCTACATATGGTGATAGATGTGGTAAATTGTATAAAGAAACATGCTCTGAATGAACGATGTCTCCGCCAACTCTGTAAAGATAATGAAGATGAATTTCTGTAATTGCTGCTACACACAGAAGTGAGATGGCTCTCGAAGGAAAAAGCCTCAATCGTTTCCATGAACTGTTCGATTCTATCATCGAATTGCTACTCGGAAATAATGAAAACCTTTGTATGAAAGCCGAAACTGTAAAACACGACTGTGCATACCTCGCGGATATATTTGATAAGTGCAATTCGCTGATCATGCAGATACAAGGAGATAATGAGAGTTTCATAAAAGCAAGGAATGCTGTTACATCTTTTATTGCAAAACTTGATCTCTTTCATTGGAATATCAGTCGTCTTGACTTTTAGCAGTTCTCAAGTTTAAAAACTATCGCGGAGGATGTTACTGATCGTCAATTACTTATCTACTCAGCTCACATTCATGCACTGCAGGATGATATGAAAATACGAATTGCTGATCTTATCGAGATGGAGATCCCTACATGGCTGACTGACCCCTTTATCTCATGCGCAGAAGAAATGGACATTCGCCTTCAGGAAGAAATGATAGAATTCCAAAATGACACTGCAATGAAAATTCGGTTTTCGCAAATGGGTGAGCCCCTTTTTTGGATTCAAGATGCCACCCGATGTCATTTCCCGCTATTAAGCGAAGAGGCAAAGCAGTTTGCACGACCAATTCCTACCTCTTATTTGGTTGAGAAAGGATTCAGTACC